>NC_089752.1:6715500-6760500 GCF_040412425.1 Macrobrachium rosenbergii
ACCGAATAAAATTTCAAGTCATTCAGAAATAAAGTTTCAAGAACTTATAATTCACAAACAATAAAATTTCAAGAACTTATAATTCACAAACAGAATAAAATTTCCAAGAATTTATAATTCACTAACAGAATAACATTTCCAAGAACTTATCATTCACAAACAGAATAAAATTTCAGCGCGTGAATTAAGAGAAATAAGAAACCCCCATGCCCAACAACAACAATATCAAGAGACAAAGCATGAAACGGTGTCCAAGAAACAGAATGCGCCGAAGACAACGAAGAATAAGAAGAAGAAACAGAGAGAATGAGGGAGGAACACGATGACATGACCTAATTACACACGACATCAAGCAAGCCTTGTTTATGAGAGCGCCCGACGTCAGTTTCAGCAGATCAAAGTAGTATTTAGCGAGTCGTTGGGCTCCCACGAAAAAGGGTCGAGTTACGTCTTTTGGGATGGAGCCATTCCTGAAGGAGAAAGAAGAGGAGGAGGAGGAGCTCTCTCTCTCTCTCTCTCTCTCTCTCTCTCTCTCTCTCTCTCTCTCTCTCTCTCTCTGTAGTCGCAGCATGGGGCCCGAGTCGGCGGCGACCTCTTTGAAGCATTTAAACCTAATTATCTTAAGATAGATGTACATGAGAAGCATCTGTGGAAACAATTACGGGATCTCCTCCCGGGATTAAAAGAGGAGTTATCTTCGGGACCTAAAAGGCTTTATTTCTAAAATCCTTTCTATAAAGCATGACCTCAGAAGAGGCTTGTTGTTGAACTGTTAGTCAGCTTCGCCCACAAATGAGCAACTTTTATTTTCTCTTCGCAGTGCAAATAAAAGCCGCCAGAAACCAGCGCTTAGAGCATCACAGGTCTTTTTTTTTTTTTCCCCTACAGGGCAGCTAACAGCTACAGACAGCAGCTTCTACAGGGGTAAAGTGTCGTTTTATCTCCTTACATTGCAAATAAAAGCTACATATTACAACAAAGAGCTTCTCATACAGTACAAATAAAAGCTACAGAGAATAGCTCTCATGACGAAGGTCTTCATTTCCTAAAGTGCAATAAAATCTACGGAGACCAGCTCTTACGTGGGAGGGGGGAGTGGGGGGGAAGGGGAAGGTCACCAGCTACGCCGCTAACTGATATGGGGAAGGGCATCATAAAAAGCATCACTAAACCACATACAATTGTCCCCCCAACCTTCCCCGCCAAAAAAAAAAAAAAAAAAAAAAAACAGGAACGACTGGCAGTTTCCCACTGCAAAGGAGGGCGTCAAATCATGTCTTCTTTACCTAAGGTCGCCGAGACACAGTTCGCGTGGTCCAATGAAGAGGCGGGGCCACGTGAAACTAATTAGACGAAATTCCTGGCGACAGACGAAGTCGTATTGCTGCGCCGCTAAGATTACATGCAACGCCCATCCGTCGCTTGCGAGGTTTGAGAAAGCGAAATAAATCTTTTATTTGTGTTTGTAAAACAGTGTCTCCTCGACAAACACCAAAAAGAAGGAAAGCAAATACTATCAAAAGACACGACACTGCTACGTACGCCTGAATAAACACGGCGTTAACTACGAACCGTCTCATTTTATGTCTCGTCTGCTGCAGTCCCTTTCTCCTGTGGGTCCTCCCCCCTCCCCGCCCCCCAACCCCGCCCTTCCCAACTCCTTTATTTTTTTATCTTTCTTTCCCCCTCACCTTACACTAAGAATAAGTGAAGAAACTAAGCGCGATTGTCATTTTCCTAACAGGATCTCCAGAATGAAAAATTCAATACACGACGAACGCAACAACAAAAATTCGTTTTATTTTCTTTCCCCTTTCGGAAATTCCCACGGTAAAAGTATATTATTATCATGAACAAAGAGTATTTAATAAGTCCAAGCCACAACACCACGAATTTAGCAGATTTCCAAAAAGCTAACACGATCAGTCACTCGTCTATCATAGTCTCCGCAGCAATAACAATTTCAAATATATATATGCTATATAAGATAGAACCTTCGCTTATATTTTTTTTTTTTTTTTTTTATCTTTCCCAGGAAACCCTCTCCAGTTTCCTCCAGTATTACAATTTCAGAAAAGCCTCTGCGAGAGAATAATACTAGATGTCTCGAGTGTAAACAAAACATTAAGTGAGGAATGTTCCCGCTTTATGCGCTGTTGTAGTGTTTAAAACAACCCTGACTTAGTTCAGGCCCTCTCTCTCTCTCTCTCTCTCTCTCTCTCTCTCTCTCTCTCTCTCTCTCTCTTTACATTCTTCTGCTACCCTTACTCCTCTTTTAATTCTCCTCTTTCTTCCTCTTTTCATCCCAAGCAAATGATGAAAGTGAGGAAGAGAAGAAAGAAGGGAAGACAGTTTGCTACATTTAAAAGACTCCCTCTCTTTCTTTCTCTCTCTTCCCCGTTTTACAACCCTCTTCTTCCTCCTCCTCCTCTCCTTTCCGAAGCAGAGAGAGGGAAGAGAAGAGGCGAGAGGAGCATAGGGGGGAGGGGGAGGGGGGGAGGGGGAGGAGAGAGAAATGGTTTAGGCTGGTGATCCCTGGGAATGGTTGTAACAGACGTTTAGTGGAGGCGGGCGCTAACAGGCGGATGGCTTGATACGAGTCGCCCGGGAGAGGAGACAAAAGGCGTTCAGTTACACATCGACGAGATCTGAATTTTTGGTTGAGCACAACGAGGCATCTTATTCCATTAGGATCAATTAACGAGACACACGTAAACAACATAATAAAAAATTAGGGCGACGCATCAGCTTGGTTCCTCCAACTCACACACTGAGTTTTTTTTTTTTTTAAGTGTATGGCCTTAATTACAGAAGATTGTACTGAACCTTAGCTGTCTTGGGAATTAGGCAATGAGCCATAACGAGGCCCAAAAGCAACACAGTTGGTGGAGTCAGTGTAAGAGTCGATGACCACACTTGTTGCAAAGCCAGTTACCAGAATTATATCAATTAATCAATTGTTTTCAAGTCAAGATTTGTGTGAGTAACTTGCATTATTGGGATAATCAATTACAGTGTATTAAATATTCTTTACTGAGTATTCAAAACTAACCAGCACATACTATTCTTTTCTGATGAAACTTATCTTCGCGTTACTTCATATGACTATGAACAGTTGTATTTCCCTAGGATATTCATTAATATACAGGAGAGGTTTTCTTGCACATGTACTGCTGTCATAGGCGACTGTCCGGTACAGAATGATGTCGCCCGGTACAGAATGATATCCACATAAATCGAAATTTCCAAAGATCAAAAATATTCAGTTATAAATCCATCAATATAAATTATCTGCGTTATAAATATCAGAATCAGCTTTTATGATAATTTTCACTTAGGCCAAGAATTTCCCCTCTAAATACTCTAACGTGACATAATTAATGGTACACATTCATAATGAGCAATGAACACTAGTCTAGTGTAGTATCTCTCTTTCTCTCCACCCTAGATACATAAATCGCTTCTTACGTCAGCATAGGCATGCTGGGTTTTAGGGATCGAACGCATTCGTCCCTCCTTGTCTGGGTCAAGGATAGAACACGGGCCGTCTACTTGGGAGCTAGACGCGCTACCACTAAAGCCAAGGCTCAAGCTACATGGCCAAACAGAGAGAGAGAGAGAGAGAGAGAGAGAGAGAGAGAGAGAGAGCGGTCCACATACGCTGCTTGAAATCTTTGTTTAAGCCATCGTAGTCAATCAATGTTGTTATTCAAAAGAGGCGATGCCTAGTATCAGTCAAAGGGGTTAGAGTCTGTAGTTACTTTACAGCATATTCAGTTGTCTCACCTTTCAACCCCCGAAGGATTCGAACCGGGCTTTCAATCTAATGGGTTCGAATGAAAGATTCGGTGGAAAAGATCAAACCCTTCTTCCTAACCACCGGATACGAATCATAGTTTCTACCCAATAAACTTAATTTTACGTTATACTAAACTACCTACGTTTGAATACCAATTTATACCCAATGAGTGCGAAACTCACTTTCTACCAAATGGGTTCGCATCCTTGTTTCTACAAGACTACAAGAGTTCGAACCTCTGCCCCAAAAACCAGGGTCCCAGGTTACTCTCCACTACCACGGCTCGAATGAAAAGTAAAAAAAAAAAAGTATATATACTGTATATATTCTAATCTATTGAAGGGATGAGGCACATACATACCTGTCCCTGTACCGTCTCCTACACCACGCATAAGCGTCGGGATCTCTGACCCACCTGAGAGAGACAAAAAACTACATAAATAAAAACAAAGGCGTATTCTCGCAGAGGACAAAGTACGGGTCCTTCGTCCAACGGAGTCTCCCACTTATCCCATTATTATATCTATTTTTCTAATTCTATCTCCTTCTATTTACTTTATCTCATCTCCCCATACTTAAATTATGAGAGAGAGACAATGGAAGACTTTAATGGTATTTTATTTGCTCTAAACAATATTACCATCCTCTGAGGTAGGATTCCTAAAAGCTGTTAGTCTACCAAAGTATATCTAATATATATTAATCCAAAAACTTTTAGCAACTCATTCTGGGATGCAGCTGCTGGTCCCAAGCCCTTTGCAACCCTGGTTGCCGATACTATAGCCATATAACTATTAGGTACCTAATTCATTGTTTAACTCATTCTCAGTATATATATTACACCTTATCAAACTTTTACCCCTCATACAGAGAGAGAGACAGAGAGACAGAGAGGTCTCAGGTGTTAAACTTCTGGTCCTCAACAAGATTTTTAGAGTGCGGGTGCTAGCACAAGACCTTTCGTTGACTCCCCAGTTGGGTCGACTGGTGAGGGCAGCCTGGAAATGAACCCCGAACCTTTGGGTAAAAAAAAGACAACTGCTCCACTACTGAGCTATACACACACACACACACACACACACACACACACACACACACACAATTACATATATTAGTTATATATATATATATATATATATATATATAACACTTATATATATATATATATATATATAAAAACAATTTCGGTACCCAGCTGCATACAATATGTGAAACTACAAGCAGTAAGATCAAATTCAAAGATAATTTCATTTTCTACAGTGCTCAAGAACTGCCCTCATTAACTATTGCAAAACTCTTAGCGATAGCAATTTACTTCAATTGGAAAACATAGGCAGAAATGACAGTCTGTTTACAAGATCTTTTAATTCACTTCTTTGATGACTTTTACAGCAACATAAGATGTAAAAAATTTATTCTCCTGTGAATTTTGTAATCAAATCGAAAAAACGGATTTCTGTTAGAAACGACTTGCACTTGCCAATGCAGACTCACCACCATAACGACAACCAGATCTCAACGAGTGCAACATTAATCCCACAGACTAAATCTTCAATTAAGAGAACAATTGGAGGATAAAAGCAGATAAAAAAAAAAGGGCGAGGAACTCCCCCCACCTCTTCCACCAGGGGCCCATAGTTTGTCGGTCCCGATTGGAAAACAAAACCGTATCACTCATCCGGCGGAATTTGAAATCTCATCGGGGGGCTTTTAACAAGCAGAGGTAACTCCTCCTCCTCCTCTTGCATCCTCCTCACCCTCCCAGGTTTTCCTCCTCCTTCAAACCCACTATTCCTCCACCCCATCCCCACCACACAACTCCTCCTCCCGTGTGTTCTGAGCCAGCAACAATCGCCACAATCTGCCACAATCGGCTCAGTGGCCGGCACAAACAAACACTCGGTTGGGGGGGATCGACACAAACACACGCCAACAAAGCCCTTCCGACGGTAGGGGTTAAATCGGTTCGGAAAAGGGGAAGGGAAGGGAGGGAATGGCCACTATAGTAGTAGGGCTTTTAACCCATTCGCAAAAACCACCACCACAAGCCTTCTTCAACCCTTCCCCCTCCCGCCATCTCTACTACTTTCAACCGAAGGCCGCCTCTCTCTCCCAACGGCCCCCCCACCCCCAAAACCGCCTCCTCCAACGCCCTCGACTCTGATATTAACCCCCTCCCCCCAGCGAGCATCGTCCAAAACGTCCCCCTCTCGTTTTTTTACTCCCATTTTCCCTACCATCATCTTTGTGAAGATGATAACGACAAGAGAGATGTCAGGAGAATGGTGGCCATGCATCACGTACGGCAGGAGGATTAATATCATAGTAGAAGGGTTATGAGGATAATTCTTGAGAATTTAAATAAAAAAAAAAAACACATTACTAGCTCTTTCATTCAAGCGTCGGAATGAGAGAGAGAGAGAGAAATTTTCAACCAGAATCCAAGTAGCGATTACATAACATGGCCACCAACCTTCAGCAAAGGCAGAAAAAAATATCACAAGCTGTTCTATTCCGTCGATGGAGAGAGAGAGAGAGAGAGAGAGAGAGAGAGAGAGAGAGAGAGAGAGAGAGAACAATATTTTCAACCAGAAACCAAATAGCGATTACATAACACGAGGCAGAAAAAATATCACAAGCTGTTCTATTCCGCCGATGGAGAGAGAGAGAGAGAGAGAGAGAGAGAGAGAGAGAGAGAGAGAACAATATTTTCAACCAGAAACCAAATAGCGATTACGTAACACGGCCACCAAGGCAGAAAAAATATCACAAGCTGTTCTATTCCGTCGATGGAGAGAGAGAGAGAGAGAGAGAGAGAGAGAGAGAGAGAGAGAGCCATTTTCAAACAGCATCCAAGTAGCCATTGCAATACGCGACCACCACCATCACATGCTACCGTACCGGCAATGATGGCGACCTCGGTTACTCGATATGGCAATCAATTTCACAAAACTCCGACTCCAGGATTCATTTCGGCTCGCGGGAGGATGTCAAAAGCCAAAGCCGAACACCGTAGCTTGTTTGGAATGTGGAAATATTTCTTTGTAAAGAATGCCATATCGCGTAAATAAAATTAGATGTAATTTTCCCAAAAATTATGCGAGCGTGTGTGTGTGTGTGCGTCGAAGTATCACACCACAGAAGCAATTCATTTCCCGTTGCTGTAATTTTCCCTATGGTCTCCTCCAGGAGCAAGACCCTGTTCTGGCAAAAGGCCAAGCTCGACCTACAACGGTAACCCTACCGCAAGTGTTCAACTGTGCAAAAAGCGACAAATAAAAGATGAAATTAACTAAATATTTTCTCTTCCCAGTTGCTACGTAACCTATAAGCCTTATTGCCTTTTATGTACGGCACTAATTTCATAAATGCTAAATAAAATTCAATTTTCATTATCAAATACACCAACTTTGCACCTTCCTCTCTATAACTGCATCACGCAAAGCCTGCGTTCCCTCTTTCTCTTTCTTTCTCATTGTCTGACCTTTTTTATCACTTGCTTTTCACCAACAGTGCCAAGTTCTCCTTCATTCTAACTCTTTTCTCTCCTATCCTCGTTCTTCTTCCCTCTTTATAAAATTCTATCGCTAATCAATTTTCTTTTCTCCAAACTTCCAATTCTCCATCTCCATCAGCATAATTCTACCTCTTTTCCTCCATCATATTCTCTCTACCAACCTTCTCACTTCTCACCTTTCAGATGTCTTTCCTTCAGCAATCTCTCCTGTCCTCCATCTACTGCCTCTCCTTCAGTATCCCATCAATTATCATCTTCCTCTACCTTCCATCATTCTTCCGAAACTTTATCCACCCTGGCAAAATTCTCCCTCCCTTTCTATCCTTCTCGGCTCAAAACAATTTCCTCTCTTCCTGCTCCGTTTTAATTGGCTCCTTACTTTCAACCCCATGAACCATTTCCTCGTCTCTACGTCCTTTTTCCGCTCGTTGGCCGCCGAGTGCCACTCTCACTAACCATATGCAGTTCCATTGGTGCCACAGAGTGCCATCATAATTAACACCAGCCACGGTCTCCTTCTCTGCGGTTTTGTCGAACGTGAGTAAAATATGCATAAATTCCAACTGCACCTATATGACCTAACGACCTCCTACTCATGCAAACACTTTCTGATAAAGCAATAAGAATAAATTAACTTTTGGTCCACAAGAAGCAGTTATGTCTAACCCAAGTTTTGTCCTGTCTGTATTAAGAGTCACAATGCCGCTTTCATATTAAAGGGTTCTAGAGAATTTAATAAATGATACTAATTTGTGAATGCACTCCACACTACAAAGAAAAATATTTATAGGTCCGTGTTTTTTATAACTACCCAAAAAATTTTCTAAGTACAACTTAATTTCGCGATTGTTCTGGGTTTTGCAAAACAAAAATTAATTAACAGAGTGACAGCCTTTGGATACTTCTAAATATTCTTGAAGAAAAATTTACATATGCTTAACAAACGCACAATCAGTCAGTGAAAGATAATTCACACAGACCCCAAATAGAGAAAGAAGTCCACCGAGCCTGTATAAGCAATTTCCAGTTTGTATAAAAGCATTTCCCATTATCAGAAAAACGTTTTCTCTCCTGTTTTCATTTCTACTTATTTCCCTCCCAGGGTTCTTCAAAAGGAAATGTCATGCACCCCGCAGCCTTGGTACCTTTCATCCAACTTATTTAATTCGTTCCTGAAAATTAAATTTTATAAATCTAAAATGCATTTTTGTTCTCTCTGTCTCTCTTCTACTTGCAATCGTTCTTCGGATTACCTTCTCCCTAATACATTTGCCCTTTCTCGCCAACTTTCATTTTGGATGAGTTCCATCAACTTATTTTAGCCGTCTCTCTCATGAGCAGGACATGTTTGGTTATCGCAGAATCGAATGATACCTTTGATCTATGACAGCAGTGACAAATTCTTTTCTCTCTCTCTCTTCTTTCTCTCTCTCTCTCTCTCTCTTCCGAGTCACAAAGCCGTTGGAGGCTAGCTGGGGAGGTGGATAATACAAAACCAGAGGTTCAAAACAGAAATCTTTATAAACCTCTTTTTCCCTCGCTAGAGTTATCCCACTGTGGGAAGGATTGAACATTCTCCTCACCCCAACCCAAAACCTCCAGCGCACCCCCCTCCCCCTTAAACTTTCTTGTCAGGCGATGGTCATGAGGGTAAAGGGGAGAGAGAGAGAGAGAGAGAGAGAGAGAGAGAGAGAGAGAGAGAGAGAGAGAGAGAGAGAGAGAGCCTTGTCTCTACTGGTTATAATGCAAAGACGAAAGAAGGCGTAGTATTTTGCTACAAACACTCATGATATGGTTATAAATATTATTATTATTAATGTTGGACATGCTCTGTAACAAGAAAGAGACCCAGGAACTTGTGTTTTAAGTTTCACAGTTTATAATTTCCATGTAGACAAAAAGAAGTACGTAGCTAAGAGGAGTAGATATGAATACACTATATATAAACAAATATATATATATATATATATATATATATATATATATCTATATATATATATATATATATATATATTTATCTATATATATATATATACTATACATATATATATTCTATACATATATATATATTACATATATGTATTATTATTATTATTATTATTATTATTATTATTAAATTAAATAGTTCCCGAATTTCTAATGATATCTGCGTATCGGACCCATTGATTGTTTTGACACCTAAAAATTTCGGCCAGTGATCGATTCTACTACAATATTGTAGTTTTCAATATGGAGACCAATACTGAAAAGAGCTTTTTAAGAAAAGTAAAATATGACCCTCATCCCTATAAGATAATGATCGTGTGAAAGAAATTTATATTTTGGAGTTAATTTAAAACATTCTTACTCGGTCCTATGACCTGTGCAAAATGAAGTCATGAGTTTAAAGTAACTTGATAAAAAAAAAGTCTTCCTCGCACCACAATAAACCCCTGAATACATTTTTATCACACATAAATCATACGCAACGAGAAGAGATGACAAAAAAACCAAAAGAAAAAATACCGGTTTTTTTTTGTAAAGAACGTTTGCCATTCTACATTCGTCCTGTGGAATGCGAGATGCCGGATCACCCAAAAGGCGAAAACCAGATTATGAAGGTATTGACGACGAAAAAATTTCATAACCAATAAACCTGACGTTAATCCAACCATTTAGGTTTTAAATCCCATTAGGAGCGGTTCTGATCCCTCAGCTTCACCCCCTCCTCCCCCCCCCTCCCCCACCCCATCCTTATGTCCTAAATAGGGGGGGGGGAGGTCCCCCCAAACATACCAGCCTCCTGGCAAAAGGACACTTCAAAAAATCCAGCCCCTGGAAAGTGTACCCAGTAGATGTCACAGCTGTCACAGTCCATCGCCGAGTGACAAAAAATCTTCAGTCGAATTTCGTCACGCTTTTACACCTGTAAAGTCCTTATCTCTCCTTCATCTCTTCGTTCCGACTATATCTAATTCATCATCGTCCGAGGTTATTCTTCAAGGACAACCTCGAAGGACCAACCGGATAGACGCCAGAGCGCAGGAAATAGAGTTTTAGAACGAACCGAACTACAACAGACGGAACAGACGCGGAGCCAAGTGACACAAAATGACAGAAGGCACGCACACACGCGCACACACACACACACACACACACACAGCAGGAGTCCTACAGGAGTCTCGGGATCACTTTTCGGCGTCCCTTAACATTCCGGCATTGTGGCAGGGATATAGTAAATACAGGACTCAACATTCACGGCATGGGAAAGGTAAGCAGGATAAAGGAGAAGAGAAAAGAGAAGAGGAAGAGGAGGTCGAGGTAGAAGGAGGAGAGAGGGGGGAGAGGAGGAGGAGGAGGGAGGGGGCACTGTGCCCAAATGCGCTTTGTATGGTAGAATGACGCACAACATATAAAGTTTTTCTGTTGTAAGGAAAAAAAGGGAAACAGTCTCTTTAGCCACTTTTCCCTCACTTACAAGACTTGAAGAGCCTGCTAAATAGGCCCAGGGTGTTTACAGTTCGGAAAATACTTAACATTACTGTTAGCATTAGTAGTGATTGTAGTGGATATTCAGCATTTTCATCATCATTATAACTAGGAATAACATTAGTACTAGAAGCATGATTCCGAAGTAATAAATGACAAAAAACTTACAAAAAATAACAAAACCTGCAATGATCTGATAACCCTCACATAATAAAATGTTCAAAATTACAAAAATTTTTTTCAAAAATATATCTAACGACAGTAATATTTTTACGCTTATCTGCCAGATTGGTTTAACGAAATCAAATCGCAAGAAGCGACCGAGACGAGTCAAAGATGAAAGCAACCGACGATAAGTTCACATCTACCAACGGCAATATCTGAAATTCACTAACCTTGAGGAAATTTGATGCTATTAAAGGCCACTGGGATTATTCAGATCCGCTGCCTCTCACAAGGGCAGACGCCTTCCATTTTCTTTTTATTTCAATATTCCATACTCACAAACGAGAGAGAGAGAGAGAGAGAGAGAGAGAGAGAGAGAGAGAGAGAGAGAGAGAGAGAGAGAGAGAGAGAGAGAGAGAGACTTGAATTGTGCTGGCTTGTGTTAAAATGACATCCAGAGTATAGAACTATATATATATATATATATATATATATATGTAAACTATATATATATATATTTTATATATATATATATATATATATATGTATAACCTATTGATAAAAACAAGCAACTGTAATTTAATAACAAAAATAACATTAGGAAAATTTTGGATCTACATGGTTCTACGAGGCAATAGGGGGGAGAGAGAGAGAGAGAGAGAGAGAGAGAATCTCCTCCATTGTAACAAAAGACACAGCTCCTAAATCCGAAGGCAAAATAAGCTACGGTCAGAGTCTTTCTGAAGGACGAAAGAAGGAGGAAGCCTTTACAAGAAGGATCCTTCGCCTCCTCATCTTCTTCCTTCTCCTCAGAGGAGGAGGAGGAGGAGGAGGGAGGAGAACAACAAGCATCTTCTTCCTTGGGAGATTCTGACCTGACCATTCAAGAAGAACTCCTGCCTCAGCTTCGCCAACATCTCATGGAATCATCGGCAGCAGACGTTTCTGGTACCTTGGCTCGGCCTTTAGAGCCTTTTAATAAAAAAGAGGAAGAAAAAAGAAAAAAGTAACAAAAGAGGAAAGGGGGATGGAGGGCTGCGAGGTAGTAGATGGCTTGGAGGGGAGGGGGAGGGGAGGGGGGAAGGGAGAGAAAAGGTGAGAGGGTAGTTTTTTTTCCACACAGGCCTTCCATCATCGCCTTGAAGCAGGCTAATAAAGTTATAATCTTCTACAGCAACAAGATGAAATGAACATAGCGGCTACACCTCTGTGAACGTCTCACTTTTCGGGAGATCGAATTTGAAGCTTACTTAGGTGTCAGAAGAAAATAAAAGTAAAATGAAGACAACAGACCCAGTAACTACACAGGACATAAAAAATAAATATAAGCCCCAGTTATCTCAAGATATAGAAGAATCCCGTGCATTTGTTGATTTGTATCAGATCTGCGCAACATTCCTAATTTTTTTTATTTAAGAGTTTTCACTCAATAGTTACCAAGCTCTTTGTACATCAAGATTTCGAAATAAATTTCTATTATCAAGTGATTTCAATGTGCAAGCAAGCTTCTTTACTAATTTAATGTTAATTTAAAACATGTAATGAGTAATAAGTCATATGGCACAGAAAAGTTTACTGAGTAAGAATGAATGATTAACTGGTTGCCATATCTGTCATTAACCACGTGGTAGGTTACATATGGCTTCTTAAATGCCCTCATTTCACCACCAGACAAAAAAGACAAATATATATATATATATATATATATATATATATATATATATATATATAGAGTAATATATATATATATATATATATATATAAATATATATGTATATATATATATATACAGAAATTTGTGGCTGATGTGATCTCCCGAGAGGCATTCCAATATATTGGGCATACGTAAGAAGCTGCCACTAAATCATTTCACTACCAAAATATGAACAAATCATGTAGAGAAGTCGCTGGAAATGTTCTAATGATTCAATTTGAAATGAAATATTCTATAAGTCGATTTACCATGATACAAGATTTGCCGCTTCACAATTTGCTTATTGCTTTCTCTCTCTCTCTCTCTCTATAAAGCAGCCATCCTCCGTTAATCATGCCCTCCTCAATGCTTCTCCCCCCCTACATAATTCCCCCTCCCCCTTCCCCAACTTCTACCTTTCATTCTTCATATGAACCCACCAAGTCTCTCTTTCTCTTCCTAATATCCCCACCCACCCACCCACCCACCTCACCTGGAGAGTCCAAGGGGAGACACCACGCACGCCACATTAGTTCCTTTCTAAGGCCTCAACTGCCCTGGAAAACGCTGGTTGGCCTTTTCCAGCGCTGCTATGGAGGTCCTCTCATCCCATTCCTAGGCATCTAATCCCCTTTTTCTTGTCTTCCTATGACCAAGAATATACACAGACTGAGAAAAAAAGGCTGGTAAGTAAAAATGGTTTCCTCCTGAGGCGAAATGGAGAGAAATAAATCCTTTAAATCTACTTTCTCTCTCTCTCTCTCTCTCTCTCTCTCTCTCTCTCATTCACCGTGTCTTTTAATAGATTTTGTTAAGATTCTGTCTTCACTTATCATCGTTAGATGCTATGACTTTCTCTACCCCAGCATATATATGCATATATACATACACACTATATATATATTATATATATTTTTTTTTCCACAGTAATTCTTTATTAAAGCATACGGCGAACCAATGCATATGGGCCTCGTCGACTTCCTTAAAATGGATAATATTCACTCGCCATAACTTCAGACTGATCATGTCAAATACTTACAATAATATCCTCTTTGTGCTTTCATACCTTACTGTCCCACAGTACAATCCGAACCTGTCAGCACCATCGTCGTCATCATCGTCATCATCATCATCACCATCATCATCATCATAATATTATTATTATTATTATTATTATTATTATTATTATTATTATTATTATTATTATAAAATCGAAAGAGCTATAGTGTACAATGTCATTAGTACAGTATAATACTGTATCATTGTCTCACTCACTACCAACATGGACTAAATCATTGGAGAAACAAAAACGCTTGTCGACACTTTTACTAACGCAAATAACCAGGCACCACCAGGGTCCAAAGAAAAGACCCTTGGGCACCACAAAGTTCCTCCTCACGATACTGAAGCCACGTCGACGTGGGCCTACTCGTGAAGGCGACAGGCTACTACCGTCGGGCACAGGATCCTGGTTGGGCAGTCAGTCAGTCAGTCAGTCGGCCAGTCCTTCCGCTCGTCTGCCCGTCGGCTTCTCATTTTTCCATCTCGGGGTTCCAATTGAAATGAAGACATTTAACAAGGAGATAAATCAAGGAGATCGCTATAGCCCACAGCCGCGGTGCCCGAGGGATAACGACGTGTCCCACACTTTAAAATCCACTTAATTTTTATGATGAATTTTTATGAGTGCCTCCCCGCTAAGACGCCAGCGGCTTTTACGAGCTTTGGTCCCAAGGCCCAGTGTTGCCAAGTTGGACAGCCAGACAGACAAACACACACACTATATAATACGCATACATACATACATATTCAACATACATATTCAAATATACATCTTATATATATATATATATATATATATATATATATATATTATATATATATATATATATATATATATATATATATATATAGTATATGTATATGTGTGTAAACATAACACACAACTGAGCCCAGCATACTACAGGCACATTATGTACCTTATATGATAATGTACAACAGCAATCTTTAAACAGTTTGGAAAAACTTACCCTGACAAAAAAAAAAAAGTAATAAAGCTGCGAGTCAAGCAACAACATCAAGTTCAAACATTAAAAATCATCAGAGAAAATAACTTGGGTCTAACATATTTCTATTCACGCATAATACCTCCCCTCTCTCTCTCTCCCTCTCTCTCTGAGAGATAGCAAAAAAAATATATACCCATTATACCAATCATATTCATGTCATTCAGTCAATGAGAAGCATCTCTTACAGGATTGAGGATTCGTATGAGGGGTAGTAAGATAAGGGTTGGGGGAGGGGGAGGGGGGGAGGACGTGGTATAGGGCCGAAGATGAGGGCCATTTGGTCAGCAGCATGATGATCTGCAACATAACCTTCAACGACTTCCCCAGTATATATGATCATTATAGCTATTATCATTACTTATAAGCACACATTCTTGTGGAATCTTCTAGGATAATTCTATCGATCATTTCAATGTCCATATTGATATACTGTGCATTTTTTCTAGTTGCAGATAACAGCAGCGTTGATTCCACAGGTCTCTCTTTCCAATGGGACGAACTGAGAAAAATAATTTTGCTATTTGAAGAACATTAACATAACTCTGAAACCTCTTAAATGGATTAACTAATAACTTTGTTCAATCTCAGCTTATAATAATAATACACTGATTCCTCTTAAAGATAAAATAACATTTCAAGCAAAACACCGCTCTTCCTAGAATGCCTACAAATAAGCAAGAACCAATTTCAAGAATAATAACGCTCCCTCCTCAAGAATGCCGGTATACAACATGCTCCCTTCTTAAATAATCTTAACAAATAACAGTGCTCTTTCTTAGAGAATACTAACATTCTTGACGGCATAAAAGACACTGAGCATTCCACTAGCAGTGAAGTTTAATTTAACGAATCAAAAGCTACGAGTTTTTCAATTGAGGATTACAATTTTCGTTTCCACTCAACATAGCCAGTGGTTTTTAATTCATGCAAAGAATCAAAGCTTTTTATTAAAATAGAAACAAATAGTAAAGAAAACACTTGAATTTTGAAAACAAAACTATGGGTGACAGCTCAAGATAGAGATGGAAATTCGAGCGTATCAGCCTTACGAATCTACGCAGCAAAAGAAGCACAAAAGAAAGGACTAGATACAAATGAAGTCTACCGGGACCCGCCAAGCCTGAAGGATGTCATATTATGTCCAGTTTTCATCTCTGTCGCATGATTGATTAACCTCCCATGTCGTAAAAATGGCCAGACATCCCTATCCATTCCCAGCGTCAACGGCCGATTCCAAAATGATTCGGTCTTGAGAGATCCTTGACGGCGGCCGTCGTTTCAGGAGGAATCCTATCGCCTCCTCCTGCGGCCCCGGCACCATCAAACACCGGCGAACGTGCCGCAGCTCGTCGCGCGTCGGAAGGCTGCATAAAGGAAGCTCCCGGAGGGAAGCCTTCCTGAAGGCCCCGCCGAAGACCCGAGGCGGAAGAGAGAAAAGAAGGCGACCGTCCGCATGACTTCCGTTCACGGACGATCGTTTAGTCAAGAGCTGCCGAGGCTGGGTTCGGGGAGGTTTCGAAGTAGGCTGCTTACAGCAGGCCCTTTGATGTATCTCCGTCGTAAAATACTAACAAGGTATTAACTCCGATCATCTCATACATAAATTATGTGCGTGTGTCTCTGTGTGTCTGTGTGTGTGTGTGTGTTTTAGGAGTTCATTGACAGACAGGACAGACGCCTTATCAGGACCAGCGGAGCGGCAACTACGGTCATTTCCGAACTGCACGAACCGACGGCGTACGTAGCTTGTGCGTTCCCCAATGATCCTGTCAACAAGGTCCTCTTCATTTGCTCTCGTTGTTTTGCTTCTTCAGAGCGCCGTTCAAAATTCGCGGCGCTCTTTCCAGTCGGCACAAAACACCCGCAAATCGAAAAATTTCTGTAATAATCGTTGGACACACAAACGCTCACCTAACTCGGAGGAGGTAGGAAGAGTTTCTTCTTCTTCTTCGTCTTTTTTGTAATGATGCCGCTGGAGTACATTTCACATTTTTACGGTTAGTGTTCGTATAATTTTGTCATTTACAAGCTACGCTCAAGTTTCGCCACTAACACAAGAATTCGGGAACCGGTCGCCATTTATGATGCCTGAAAGACGAACCTTATTGTAATAGGCTAAAAGAGAGAGAGAGAGAGAGAGAAAACTCTGAGCATTATCGACAATTTTTTTCTATACAAACCTTTTAGAATTCCCATTTTCAAAAAAAAAAACCTCCGCCACTGTCACCTTTGAATTCTTAAGAGAATATGAATCTAAGAAAGTAAGAAAAAAGTCTCTAAGTGATTTTCATTATAAGTATAAAAAAAAGTTTTTAACATAGAAACATTTTAATACCAATTTCGTGATTTCAAGAAAATTATCAAACACAAAAAGAAAATAATCTTCAGCGTACTTACAAAATGAACTACATTAAGTTTTACAAACTATATAAAACTATCTTTACCTTTTGAAATTTCCAAAGGCGTGAAAAAATAGATTGTTCCCAACGGAAATTATAATCCGCAAAAAAAAAAACTTCAAAATACGTTTCTCTGCTTAGAGACTTACAATCCTTCTCCAAACCCTTTCCATTAAAAAGTACAAGCCCCAATCCCCATTTTTCACCTTCCGAATTCTTCGTCGTTGATAAAGCCCAACCCTGAAAAATCCAATTCATTATCAGGAAAATCAACAAATGAAAATAAAGAGATAAACAAACTCATCGCAACCCCATTCACAAGGAGAAGAAGAAGAAGAAGAAGAAGAAGCGATTGAGAACCGTCCCCGCCGCCGCCGCCGCCGCCGCCGCTGCCCCGAAGAAATCCCGTACCTCACCGTCCGAATTCTTCACGTTTGGCGGAGATCAATCAGAATGGATGTACGGGAGGCGGAGAAAAACACAATAACACCGAGACGGGGCGAAATCATGATAGCGGGGACGAAGTTTCTCCATTAAGCTAAAAGAATGCTATAAAATGTCCTTTTAATGAGATTCTTAAAAGGAGCTGATTATGGTGACATTCATTGTAAGTTGTAAACGTGTCTTGAATCCTAATAATTATTTGTTCTAAACTGGGATGAAGGAGGGAAATGGGGAGGGGGGGGGGTGGGTGTGGGAAGGGGTGACAGGAGCGCAACTGACGAATCAAGTCTAAGGGAAGTTAGAATGAACGGTTTCTTTTGGAAGGAGGGATTTGCCTCGATTGCTATTGCTAATACAATTACTGCTACCGTCACTAATAATAATAATAATAATAGTAATAATAATAAAATAAAAGTAAAAGAAGCTACTATTACAACTGATGGTCTTGCATTTACAATAAAAGGCTAAATCCCAAACATTCAGTGCTTTATATACAATCACAAACATTCAGTAGTTTATATACAACAGTAAATTTACATACGTTCTTCGTCTACGACGAAAAAAACAAAAATACAGAATAAAATACAACTGGCATAAACACACTCCCTTATTCAGCACTGACCAATCAATAAAGTAAAAAAGAAAGAATAGGTATACTTTTTCATCAATACCACATTAACATTATTAATGGCGTTCCAGTATAAAACTATAATTTATTATCTGTCTACAAAGCAACGCTGTGTTAGCCGGGAATGTTCACATTAATAAGAGCCAAAAGCACGGCCAATAAAATGAAGATTATACACCACTATACTTGATAAAAAAAAAAAAAAAAAAAAAGGAGAGAGGCTTTCATCTAGTGATATACGTAACATAATTAAGAGACTATCTCCATTGGTTGAGGTACTGAAGACTTTGAATGTATGACAATGAGAATGTCAGATATATATATATATATATATATATATATATATATATATATATAACAATAATAAACTCAATAATTTTATTCCCTAAAGCACAAACTTGACTTGCAAATTCATGATACAATTCACGGCTTTGTTTGAAGAAAACCATATATTTACAACACAAACAAGTATAAAAACAGGCTGAAGTTTCTTCGGCGAAATCGAGTTTATGCAGCGTATAGTCAATGCCACCGAAAACAGATCTATCTTTCGGTGGTCTCGGTATAATGCTGTATGATCAGCGGCCCATGGAACTTTAACGACGGCCCGGTGGTGGCCTGTCCTATATCGTTGCCAGATACACGATTATGGCTAACTTCAACCTTAAATAAAATAAAAACTACTGAGGCTAGAGGACTACAATTTGGTATGTTTTATGATTGGGCGGTGGATGATCAACATACAAATTTGCACCCCTCTAGCTCAGTAGTTTTTAAGATCTGAGGAGGGACAGAAAAAGTGCGGACGGATAAAGCCGGCACATTAGTTTTCTTTTACAGAAACCTAAAAACCACATTCACGGTTCATTTTTTAAGGCCAGCAATGAAAAGTTCAAACTTCTCTGTAATGCTTACACTTCCCCGAAGAAAATATGATTAGTAATTTTCGTTGCATTTCAAAGAATTTCAAACGGGCATTGAAACACGCATCATGAGTCAACCAAGGACCAATAAAATGTTTTCCACCCGCAAACACTGAAAGATAAGGGCTATAACTGTTAAAATTATAGGGACACCAAGCAGGTGGGCCACACCTGCCTTCCTGCAAATTCGGCACTTAGAGCCGCCAGCATGCAACTGCTATCTTTAAAGGTGCCCACTTTTTACAATTTTTTCTTCTTTTAACTCTGGTGTTCTTGTCTGACCTCCCCTCTCTCTCTCTCTCTCTCTCTATATATATATATATATATATATATATATATATATGTATATACATAAACATATATATACATAAACAATATATATATGTATATATATAAACATATTATGGTATTCAAGAACTCTTTCAAATAATAGCATTATGGTATAAGAACTAAATAATAATAATAATAATAATAATAATAATAATCTCTCGAAAACCGACGACAAAAACTAGATTTCCGACAGCCAAACGAGTCGCGTGGACGATACAAAGGACGCGTGACTCCTGCCGCAGAGACACCACAGCTGTCGAGCTGCTCTGGCTGTCAACGACAGGCCGCCCCGACAGGGCCACGAGCGAACGCCCACCCGACCACCAGGCCCGTGCGTTGCGAATGACAAGTAGGGCCGCCCCCAAAACCACGCCCGTCATTCCGCGGGAGAGCGCGTTAGCTTCCGTTAGGAATCGTAGAGACAGCAGGGCAATCGTAGGGCGGGCGATCGCATTCATCCATCAGACAATTCGACGTGAGGCGATGGGATCGTCCACACGACGGATCGTGGGAAACGGAAACAAAGGGCAAGGTGTAACGGGAGGATTTAGATGCTGATGCCAAGTCGAATGTCGTGATTTCTTTGGGAGGCACACGAGGATTGACTACAATTACTTCTGTCGCGATATGGCCTCCACAGAAAATAAAATCTCTTGACTTGATACAAGCGTCATCGTTTTCATAGATGCTTCAAACGAAGTATGTTGAAATGTCAAGCGCCATTGTTTTAATAGATGCTTCAAACGAAGTATGTTGAAATGTCAAGCGCCATTGTTTTAATAAATGCTTCAAACGAGGTATCTTGAAATGTCTTTATGCAACCTACCACAAACGCAAAATACAGTGGCTGTTGCAATATCGCCAAAATGTATACTAAAAGCACATGTTTGCTACAAATTCCAAAAACAATTACTGATGTTATAAAATTAACTAATTACAAAATTGTAAAAAAAATTCAAGGTCGTTACTAAAGATTTTAAATAGAAATACTCATTCTGATGCTCTCTCATATAATTTATAATTTTTAATATCAGGTTAACGTGGACTTCCGTCAGAACGACTCTTGCATGTAAAGAGAAAGTTCCTTAGCTTACATTATAAGAAGTAAAGCCTAAATATGAAAACACTCTGGACAGAATAAAAGCCTCGTAAAAAAAGTCAACTAACTAATTAATCATTTCTTTCAAATGAAAATAAGAGGGTTAACATGAATGTATTGTAGTGACTGTGAAAACCCCCAATGAAAAATCAAGGCAGTGAAACTAAATACAGCTCTGACAATCTCGCTGTAACAGCAGAGCTACAAAAATCCATGTTACAAAAAATATCTGATGTTTTCAACTGATGAAAGAGCTGGAACTGCAATACAGAATCTTATCTAATTCTTGAGCATTATTATTATTATTATTATTATTATTATTATTGAAAACAGGCAAACAAGCATCAGGATGAAAAACTGCAATCGACTTAAAAAAGCAGGCTTCCATAGAACAGAATGTCAGATACGTGTAAAAAAAAAAAAAGAGAGAAAACAGAGAGAAGATATAATAATAAATAAAGAAGGAAAAGAAGAGAAAACCGAGGGAAGACAATAATCTTCTGGAAGTTATAAAAATCGGAGATCAGGGGACAGCCGCCGACTCTGTGGAAAAAAACAAAATGGCAAAAAAGAGCACCCAAAACGAAAGTTCCGGAGGAAAGGAAACAAGCTGACGACAATGAGACCACGAGATATGAGCACAGCCGTTTGAAGATGGGCGGCTGTCTATCCATGTCTCCATAAAAAGGGCGGCATTACTCAATGGGGAAGGAAAAGAAGGGGGAAGGGGATGGGGACCCCATCCACCCAACTCCCAACGGCCTCCCGGACACAACTCGACCCCCCGCTACATCCCGAAATTCTTTGTCTCAGCCCGCGACCAAGGCCCCAACAACCAAGCAATTAACCGGGATTATTTTTCACCGCCATCATTAACACCATTGCAATCAAAGCTTTGGGGGAGTCCAAAGGACAGGGCAAGACTTCCAGGACCATAAGGTCGAAGCGACCAATGACTTACCACGGCGCCAACGGCCCTGTAGGCCTGCGGCCGGAGGCACCCCGCAGAGTCCTCTGTACTCCATTGCAAGCCCGACCAACAATGGAAGGAACAAGAGCACGCTAACCCGACACCACCCGATTTGAGATGTGATAAAACGACGGCAGTGACATCCCGTGACATCTTGGTGACATCCAGTGACATCTGCCAAGGGAGACTCGGCCGTATATAAAAAAAAAAAAAAATAGAGAGGACGACACACGCTCACTATTCCAGGGTCCTTTCAATCCGTCCCTCTTTTTCGGCCCTTCTCTGTTCCACAGCTTATTTATTCTCCCTCATCAACAAATCCATTTCAGAGACGAATAATTGCAGAGAACAACAGCAACAACAAATTAATTACCTCTCACGATTCTCGCAGTCTCATGCATTCTTTTCAACAGCCTACGCGAACATTTTGGTTCTCACACGACCATTCTCAAAACAGCTTTGAACGGAATCGACGAAAAATTATAAATATAATATTTTTGAAACAAAAATAAAAATAAGAGACTAAAATAAATACAATATAGTTCCACAATTAAAGAGAAACCAATTTTGACCAAAACTAACCCCGGCTCTCGAAATCTCAGACGCCTCGGGATAAAAATCCCGCCAGCAATGTTTCGTAAAGCTTTCCACACCTAAACGAAAAAAAAAAAAGCTAAAGAAACCTCACAACTTACGAGTTATAAACGCCTTGATCTCTAATCTATTTTCAATTAAGTGCTTGGGAGCCGAATGCTTATCAGATCCTAAGGTTCCACCACATAATTCAACAGCTTTTTTCCCACATCTAAAAGGGGTGTCTTCCTCCTGATGACAAGAGATAGATGCTCGGCCGACAGTATCAGAACCCGGCTCGGAAAGACGCAAACAAAACGCCAAAATACGATGCATGTCGGAGCAGATAAGACGCCTCGCCGATAAAGGGGCACCATCAGGCATGAAAACTCTTGGCAGCTAATCTCAACACCTACCTACCTACCTACTTACTCATCTTTATTTTCCCATCTTCCATCGGGGGAGATTTCCCGGTGCTTTCGGGGAAGACCAGGAGTAACGTGAAGAAAATGGAAGAGAGGCAGCGCATATCAAAATTTTTGAGCTTATGCGCTCGTTCCAGTTCTAAGCGTGTATAAAAATGACCCTGAAACCGCAACAAACCTTAGCGGTCTGGTCCATGCGTCATTACGTCCAACTGTGCGATTAAGCAGAGAAATTAGGCAGGTATTGATAAAGGAAAGGAAAAGAATCAACAGCGTTTGTGAGATACCCTAAATCGTCGTTAACGTTTTAGGTGGAAAACAGATAAAAGGTAATTCTGCTGAAAGCAAATGTCGCTCAACATTCGAGTAAAAAAAGTAATATCGCTCACATTCGAGTACGGAAGGACACGTTGCTAACAATGAATCCTGATGAGGAAACTATTGGCAGAAAACGTCATCAACATTCCAGGAATAAAATATAAGATGTCGCTTGAAGAAGAAGAGAGTGAAAAATATCGCTAACATTTTGGAGGAACAAAACAAAACTCAAATGTGAAATTCCCTTTCCTCTCTCTCTCATCAAATATGGTGTATGTAGACATGGCGACACTTGCTTAAGAGCTTAGGTATACTTCTAAACAATGTGGTTATGTATGACATTTAAATATCTCAATAAAAGCCTCATCATTTCAAAGAGCTCGATTGTAAGGTTTTCTTATCTTCATTCATTATTACAATTGTTTCATTCTATTGATTCATATCCATTTTCTCCCTAAATTCCGTTAAAATGACTCCAACAACAATGCTCTTTTTAACACTTACAATATTAAAAAGTTCCAGAATAATTTCACCACTGAATCAGTAATGCACATCCTCAAACAATTTTTAACACTGAATAAATTCCTATCACTAACAGGGATTTTTACATTGATTCGATAAAAAGAATTCAAAATTAAAAACAAGTAGAACATGCGCCGTAGTTTCTTCGGCGCAATCGAGTTTTCTGTACAGTGTTTAATGCTGTATGAGCAGCAGCCCATGAAACTTTCAGCCACGGCCCGGTAGTGTCCTGTTCTTTAGCGTTGCCAGACTCAAGTTCATGGCTAAAGTTAACCTTAAATAAAATAAAGACTACTGAGGCTAGAAGGCTGCAATTTGGTATGTTTGATGATTGGAGGGTGGATGATCAACATACCAATTTGCAGCCGTCTAGCCTCAGCAGTTTTTAAGATCTGAGTGCGGACAGAAAAAGTGCGGACTGAAAAAGTGCGGACGGACAGACAAAGCCGTCACAAGAGTTTTCTTTTACAGAAAACTAAAAAAAGGGCCATTCCCCAAGGACGCTGGAGCAGCATTTGAAAAAAACAAACAAAAGCCCAAAACCAAATGAGACAACGTAATGGACCATGACATGTTTAGGGACACAGACGACTATATATGTTTTAACGCTTCCACATTTTTACTAGTCTACATTTTCGGGTCCTGTTAGTCCCTATAGATAGGGGACGAGTGTGCCGTGTCGGGGGGAGGGGGGGGGGGAAGGGGGTTGGGTACTGGGAGGCTGGAACTACTATACTGATAAGCACAGCTACCTGTGGATAATACGAAACACTAAATGGGAATTTATTCACAGGTCTTAAGGAGAGGATACAAATCGACAGGGCGACTGACTCTCTCTCTCTCTCTCTCTCTCTCTCTCTCTGACCATTGGTATTGTAACACCATTTTACTGCAACAAATATGTCAGCTTCAATCTTCCTCCTAAAAAGATGCTCACTTCCGTCAATCCGGAGACGAAAAAACACTTACATAAAAGCACATAAACAAAATTTAATAAGCTATTTCGGTCCTGAACTCCCTAAACAGCTGACCGTCAGCAACTAAATGAGAGATATGTGAACAAAATAAACTAATAAAAACAATTCGCTTAAATAATGCAGGCCTGAATAGAGTCGAATTCAGAAGACCACCTACTGGCTGCAGTGAAACTGCAATTAGCACACCTCTAAAAAAAAAAAAAAAAATAAGCGAGCGTCGGCGAACTGTTTGCAATTTGACCGCAATTCAGAACCATCTTTTCCTTCTATTTGCAACACCTTTCGTAACAGTCTAAAAATAATAAATACGGGTAGTAATATTAATCATGAGAATGATGGATTACACAAACTAAAAATAATAAATAATAGTAGTAATATAATCACGAGAATGATGAATTACAAACTATGACAACAATGAGAATTGTTAGAAGAGAATTTAAGTCACATGACTACAGCAAAGATATCGACGAGAATAACCTTCAAATTCCCATCACTGCAGGGTTACGAATATGGGGTGGTGGAAAGCTATAAATTCACCGTGGCACCGACGAAGACCAACCAATGACAAAAAACCCACAGGGCCAAAGAAGAGGGGAGGGGGAGGGGGGGAAGGGGGAAGTGAGGGGAGAAGGGAGGAAATGCTATGAAGGGTCTAAGATATAAATCGTTAAGCCGTGCCAGCGACAACCGCTTGGATGGTAACGTAGAAGCCACATGATACCCTGGCCGAGGAGAGGTATTTCACATTTCGTAGATTGTGAGAGAGAGAGAGAGAGGAGAGAGAGAGAGAGAGAGAGAGAGAGGTGGGGTAAGTACCTTAATGAATGTGCGGTCTTCCATCAGCCTTTGTGATCTTGGAATAAACTGACACTAAAAAACAAGCATAAATAAGCAACCTTAGATTACTCAAGACTGTTCCGCGAAACATTAATTTTCCTTCTAGCACTTTCTACCGGAGAGCAAAAGACACTCCAGAAACGGATGTGCGAAAAATGTCTATATTCTACCTTTTAAACCTTTTACAAATTTTCAGATTCTTCAAGTTCTCCAATAATTATACCTAAGTGGCTTCTTGTTAGAGACGACACGTTCAGCAACTTCGCAACCTAAACAAATGAAGGTGCGAGCTCACAAAAAAAAAAAAAAAGGTTCACAAAAATACTTCAGAGACCCAGCTAAGAAGCAGCTTCCCTTTGATCCCAGACAACGTCGTTTAACTGTCGCAAAATATATAACGGGACCTCTCCACTTCTCTAGTAATATCAGCAATTGCAGGAATCCGACTGTTTGTTCAAGTAATAATGGAAAATAACCTTTTCAGATTGCTAAGAGATTCAGTGTTGTTTCAGTTTCTTGTTCTTCTGTAATGTGGTACATACTCATAGGCTTTTAACTTTTTTAACTTGCTTAGCCGAGGAATGCCCCTATGAAAAAGCAAAAGAAAAACGCAGGATAAAGAAGAGAACAGTAAAATATAAATATAAAAAATACAATGGTAAGCAAGCATTGTTTGTCCCTGTGCAATGCCTTCGCGAGTGATTGCGTTTCATAAAACTTCAAGACGTTTCTGCCAACTCGTTGACACTGGAACCTGAAAATACCCGAAGTTCTATAACGATTCGCAAGATACATTTTCGGTAGTTCGTTGATCGCAAACAGAAATCTTTTCCGCGAACAACAAAAAGAATGCCACGAGTCAACAGGGCATTAATTGATTGATCTAACGTTACAAACTGGCTTCACACCCACCACAGTCATCGAAACCTAATAGGGTACTAATTTGAGAACGACCCCCGTCATCGCCGGAGTCTACCAAGTGTCAAACATAAGCACGTCCGCCACGGTACAAATGATTATTAATATTCATAAATCATGTCCTCCCTCCATCTTTTCTCGGGCCTCACTGTGATCCAGTTTAGAGACTTTAGGATTGAAGAATCGGGGTTCCTACGCGTTATTTGTTATTTAGTTTCAGTATTGAATCCATACAATATATTTCAAATGGAATCCGAGAAACAAAGTAACCCATACAGACGCATTTAATAATCCAAACGCCCCCACGCATGTACACACAAAGTACGCACTTATCCACACACACACACACACACACACACACATATATATATATATATATATATATATATATATATATATATATATATATATTTATATATATATATATATATATATATATATATTTTATATATACATATATATGTTTATATATATATATATATGTATATATTTTTTTACATTCAAGAAATATTAAGCCACATACATAGTTTAATATCCCTTCGCTATACCGTGGGAAAAGCTTAGATCCAGGGGGAATTATAACTAAGCGCTTCGTCCTCGGCATGAGTTATTTTCGAAAAAATTTCAAAAAAAAAAAAACCGAGGTACAAGACCACTGACAACCGACGCAACAAAAGCAAAACAATAGATAAATAAATAAATAAATAAAAAAAACCAACACCGTAAAGACAGACAATTACCAAAAAGCAGCCAAGAGCTCACAGAGAATGAAATCGGTGTGGGAGGGAGTCCCTTCGTAGTAGGATGTGTCATCTTGGTCTCGAGTTACAGCCGAGTGGATGTAAAGAAGAAACGTCCCCAGCCGGCGAAGAGGAGCAGCCCAAGTGGCTGATGAAGGAATGAAGAACGACCATGGCACTAAAAGGAACACAAAGACACACACACACACACACAGAAAGAAGATTCACACACACACACACACACACACACACACACGAAGAAAGAAGATTAGCGGAGGATGGGGGAATACCTCGTCCAATTTGTCAGTAAAACCTTATTCAAAATTTCCTTCCAAGGTGTTGATGAAGAACTGAAAGACGGCGACCGGGTACTTTGAACACGCAAACGCTCACACACATTAATGTTGCAATAGTGAATCAAAATATAGTAAATAGTAAACCTCAGATCAAAAATTTTCTTAGAAAGCACTGATGTAGGGTAATGATTTTTGTAATGCTACAAACTGGTGTGACAGCAACTATGAATAAAATTAACACGAACATGCGCACACATAAACACACACACACACACACACTACATAAGTACAAGGTATAAACGAAGAAAACCCCAAATTGACCTGTCAGCAACCGCAAAACATAATTATTCCCGTCTAAAGATATTCACTGACACCATTCACAAAAACAGAACACCTATCCCCAGCTAAAGAAAAGTTATACTGCATACATTTTCAATATACATTTTACTAACAGCAACTGGTAAAGCACGACTGGAAAGGACTGATCTGACTAACTAATCTTGAAGGTTAAATTAACGTCACGAAAAACACTGACCACTGACGTTAAGAGCAAATTACGATAGGCTTTTAAGATACTTAATTATGCTACCATAAAAATCACAAAACGTAGTATAAGATTCATGTGGTCAATGGAGTTACAGGAGGGAGAGAGAGAGACTTCGGTCTTCACTGAAATCAATTCACCATGTTCAAAGAAAATTAAATCTAGATAATTTTTTAGTTTCTCAAATAGGGAGAAAGTGGAGAAATAGGAGGTGTGTAGGGGAGGGGAAGGTGGAAAGGGGATGGGGAAGACGTCATGGAGGCATTCGGACGCGAGGTACATGCCACCCCACGAAACTCCGGCCGCGTTGTCAAGTCTAAGCAATGCGATTCAATTCCCTTCAACAATTCAATCAACGTAATCAACTCGCGTGCAATGCTGCAGTGGCGACATTCCGATGTAATTAACTGGTCCTGCACAATTTAGGAGGATACGGCATTGGGGGAAAGGTAAACATAGAGATCTCATAAGGGAAGTGTATAGAGAGAGAGAGAGAGAGAGAGAGAGAGAGGAGAGAGAGAGAGAGAGATTTTCTACCTCACATGACGCACGGATCTTTGTTTTTGCCAACTCCTTATCGTTCGTTTGACCTGCGCTAGCAATGACACAACTTCACTCATAATGCAACTTCTAGTACAGAATAATAATCATATTGATAATAAATTCGAAACTCTTATTAATATCAAAACCAAAATATAGTCGGTTGATGTCCTCTATCAATTCCAAATAACCACGCTCCTCCAAAAATAACTATGGTCATTGTCAATCATTATTTTAATAACAACTCAAACCTTGAAAAAGATTCCCAAAAAAAAGCTTCAAAATTATAGTCATAAACTTTATGAGTATTTCGGTTATGTATTGTCAAGTCCATAACAACGGCAACTTCTACAGCATGTCGCTCAATAACATTACCATAAATCAAAATTATTTTTCATTTCAAAAAAGAAAACTAAACCACTGCCAACGTATCACTAAAGTTATCATTCAAAACGATTCTTCATACTTCCAAAAGCAAAATAACTTGACAAATTTATGTTCTCCCTCGCCCTGTTATCAGCCTTAAATATGAATCGCTTCGAGCGCACAATTTTGGCACTTCTACCCCTCACTGCTCGGTGAGAAAAAACGAAAATGAAAATAATAATAATGATAATCTTCCGAAAGATATATATGTATGGCTCATAACATGAAAAACGCTTCATTAGCGTAATCCCCTATTCACGTGAGTGCCCGAAAAGGTATAGCATTTTACCCCCAACAAGAGACAGGTTTAGTTATGAAGAGTCTGGTCGCTGCTTACCTGCTTCGCTGGTGTTGTCTGCTGACTGCTGGGAGGCGGGCTGGTGGGACAGGGGACCAGGGGTGCCACCTGAACCAGGCGACCGGGCGTCGTCGCCGCCCGCGCCCCCGGAATATGACATTGACGAAGAAGGCGGCCGCTGCGGGAGAGAAAAATATAGTGTTAATTAAAAAGATTCAATACAAGTATAAATTGCATATCACAAAAAACAAGAGCTTAATTTTTAAAAAACATCTAAAAATCAGTTATTCTCTTTATCCATTTTATTCAGTAAATAAAATCATAAATTTAGCCCCGTACAATTTTGAAAAACAAGTCAATGTATCCGAATAATTTTGGACAAGAGAATTAATGGTGAATATAAAACAACTGCTCCAAACTAAGGGCATCCGACCTTGAACTTTTTTGAAAAAATATACACAGAGTGCATCCAACTCTGATTTTTTAAAAATTTATGAAATACCAGGATATCTCAATTTCCTGCAAAATCTTACGGGCACGAAAATTCAATCAGCAAACATCAATCAACGAAAAAAAAATTAATATGTATATCAGCTAACATCAATGACTAGGAGCAAAATTAAACCTTATTTTAGCTAATTAAGACGTAATAAATCACTAAACCTGTCTACCCCAGTAATTACCAAATTTAATAGTTCTTCCAGCGAAATATCCTCACCACACACTGTTCTCCACATAGAGAGACAGAGAGAGAGAGAGAGAGAGAGAGAGAGAGAGAGAGAGAGAGAGAGAGAGAGAGAGAGAGAGAGAGAGTTATCAATATACATGGTATAGGCTCTCCCACAAATTTATAGTATTGTCAACTAGAAGAGCATTCACTCAATTACTATACTGTATTTTGCTTTTGCGTAAAACTATCACAATCATCGAAGAAAGCAATTAGTACCGTAACGTTACTATTGTATTCCATGGGCTAAATATTACTTAGGAAATAAAAAACATTATATTACTTAGGAAATAAAAAAAAAATATATTACTTAGGAAATAAAAAAAACTATATTACTTACAAAATAAAAAAAAATTAAGTCCATGCCATGATTACAAAATTACCAAATTACACTCAAATAATTTGCTAATTCTAATTTTAAATTAAAAATAATACTGTAATTGTGGGCTTAATCTCATATTTTTAATCTACTGCTTCCTGTTTGGAATAAAGAAAAATACCAGCTTGTATAGCCTATTGTGTGCCTTTTTGACACATTATATATATTACGTCTCATCTCTAAAAACCACACAAAAAAAAAACAAGCCTTTTGGTGTACTCTCGTATCATCACGTTCTCCCATTATCTACTACTTCTCATTTCAAATAACTGGAAAAAATCACTAATGTCTGTGTCTCTGTATTCCTGCCTTCCCCACCTGCATGAATTCCAAAATACACGGTTCGTGTATTTCGAGGGGCTCAGGTTATCTCCTATATTCTGCTACCCCAGCGATAACGAGGATAAAGTGCGTGTTTAATTGGAACCCAAACGGCTTGGACAGACAACTTGGGGTCCTGCCCTATTGGCCCTAGAATGTAGGACTCCACTCCACTCTTACCACAATTAATACCACTACGCCACTTGCTGATGGTTAAAAGTCGCACTCTCCGAATTACTCTAGTGGGTGCCTTCCAGAGCATGAAATTTCAAGAGAGGAGGAAAGCCACTCGGTTTACAGATAAACAAAAAAAATGTAAACAAAAAAGTATAGCAGCAGGTAAATAAAACTTGGGCATATATACGGGCGTCTTCCTTCGATGCGTACTGTGATGATGGTGGCTATTCAAGCACACAGCGGCTGAGATAAAGACCTGACGCTAATTGGCAGAAGACAATCTGCAAGGTCATCATCAAGATGACACTCTCAGCACAATTCTGCACAGTGATGTAAACATTCACGTAAGGAAAATCAATGGAAAATTGTTAATATCATTACGACGCTAAGTTACTTCATTGCCTCTTACTGTTAGGCAGCTAAATTTATGATTTTTTGTACAATGTGAATTCGTTGGAATATCCTTCTGATAAAGAAATAAATAGCATAGACTAAAGAATGAGCAGGTCATAAGTTGACGCCATGAGACATAAGAAAAAAAAATCCTTTTTTTTTTAATCTCCAGACACAACCCGAGAAACATTCCAGGCAACATGTGATTGCTCATTAAATGACATCGCACCCATAGCCCTAAATATTTCCCCACTGACATACAGAAGTCAGAGTGGGTGGGTGTAAGTGCAGGGGTAGGAGGGGGAATCACTAGAAGTCTGACTTGATGGATAAGGGGGACCCAGAAACGACCCTTTTGATGGATCACTACTTTAACTGGTCGTCATTTACCTCATGCCTTCCCTGGTGACACCGACACCTGCTTAAGGTTTCTGTCGTATCATATTGGAATCACAGCATTGGTTTTATATATATATATAAATAAAACTACAGTCAACAGCGTTTCAATCGCGAGCAGGTGAGGAAATCGAAAAGCAGGACACAGATGGTGACTCAAATCTTCAAATGTAGTGACCATTGCCAACTTGCCTTCATCACAAACGCAGGTAGCTCCATTAGCTGCTTCTATTTACTTCTTTCCCTCACTGACAGAAAATAAAATCAGCTTATTCCCATACAAACTGATGCTTAAAACTCACAAAATAAACCAAACAACAAAGAAAATATTGCAACTAGAACACACGGCCACAATTCGCCTAGAGTGTTATGATGCATTTACCTAAAGAAAAAATCAGGCACCCTAGTATATTTACGTAATAAAAATCACAAGTATAAAAACAAAATAAAACAAAATCAAAATTCATCGTATGTGGAAAAACTAGTTATTTGACTGATATTAACAAGAATTAATACCAGAGAAAATTCTTAGCTGTCTGTGACAACTGGAAGTCAGTTTTCACGTCAGCGCAACACACATTATGACAATCACCTCTGGGACCTGACAGCGTGGAATGACCTGTTTTATAATTATTACCAGTGATATACAATTCTGGCCAAATCAAATCAAAAGTACTTCAAAGCTTGGGAATAACAGAGTTCTGAACATTATAAAATTAAAATAACCAATTACTTAAACTAAAAAAGAAATTATTGAAACAAATACAAGGACACTGAGCAGCAAGCAAACATTTGATCACTAGTCAAAGATTATTAAAACTTTAAAATACTTAAGATCGACATAGTTATCTATTTGGACGGTAATATTTTCATTACATGGCACTAAAAATGTATTATCTAATGTTGCCAGAACAATAAAATTTGCTTAACATACAAACCCAGCATTCGGTTCAGGCTCTTAACCACAGATTCTTCACACCAATTTGAACCGAATTATACGCAAAAAGTTACGTCACTATTACCAATCATACAGAAAAAGTCATTCCACGTCTAGCCCCGTAAATGGAAAAGCTGATGCGCAAATGTTAACGATAATGATGATGATAAAAAAAAAAAAAAACAGTTTTTTCCCGAACAAAGCTGATAGTTCACGTTTCTCACCCGACTGCCATTACCATTTTGGACATCAGACAAAATAAAATCTTGGATAATTCGAACGAAAATAAAACTCAGCTCAATTCAGATCATCATTCATAACATCGACTATAATAAAATCTTAAGAGGAGAATTCTAGAGAGAGAGAGAGAGAGAGAGAGAGAGAGAGAGAGAGAGAGAGAGAGAGAGAGAGACAGAGAGGTCATCAGGCAGGAACATCAACAGAAAATAAAATCTTAATTCAGGATAATTCTAAATGACTATACATACTCAGCTCAGAGAGAACTCAGAGAGAGAGAGAGAGAGAGAGAGAGAGAGAGAGAGAGAGAGAGAGTCATCAGGCATGGGAACAACCGAGACATGATCCCAGCATCCGATAATTTTCAAAATCAATTGAGTAATCGACCCAGCAATAAAATAATGATTCCATGGCTGATTGCACCAATCAGCCATTAACACCATAACGGGGGTCATATAGATCTACATCATTATCATTTTTCTTTTGCAATGGAATTTCACTTTGAAATTATCAGTGCCGTAATAGGCGCCCAACATGATAGACACACGGGGACAGAGTGCTTAACACGGTATTTGCATGCGTACACATACTGGGTAATTAACGTATGTTTGTTTGTTTTATACACCTACAGTATACACATACACCCCTCCATATATACATTAATACATATATATATACACATATATATATATATATATTTATATATATATGTATATATATGTACATATATTTATATATATGTATATATATAAAGGTACAACCACACACACACACACACACACACACAGAGAGAGAGAGAGAGAGAGAGAGAGAGAGAGAGAGAGAGAGAGAGAGAGAGAGAGAGAGAGCTCTTCGCCATAGGAATTAAAGCCACACTAAAAACATTACAACATGTAAACATGTGACAGCTTCAGCGAAGAAATCCATAGTAAGCTTTGCAAAAAAACGAAAAAACAAAAAAAAAAAACAAAAAAAAAAAACAAAAGGTAACTTAGATCAGCAAAACTCCTCTGGTCGCGCCGCAAACACACCCCTAAACATATCAATGGCAGCGACAAAATAAAAGTCTGGCCGTAACAAAAAAAAAAATAAATTATATATATTTTTCAACCATTCCTCGATATCGCCGGCGCGGTACCCACCGGTGTATATAAATACACGACAATATGTGACTTATTTACAGCACCCGGAGCCAGATATTTATGAACACAACAGCCAATGATATTATGCAAAACATTAAACAGCTTTCAGGCCCCCATCGAATGACATAAAGTTGGCCTTTCAAAACACGGCCGGCGGCACTGTGCCGAAAACTCAGGAACCATTTCCGAAACTAAAGGAGCGATAAATGGAGACGGGAGGCTGCCACTCGCAGGGAAACTTGAGGAGGAACGAGTTACGTGCAGGAATAATCACTGCAAAATATATATATATATATATATATATATATATATATATATATATATATATATATATATATATATATATATATATATATATAATGTATATATATATATAATATATATATTCATATACATATATATATTATATATATATATACACACACACACACACGGACACTCTTAAACCCGCAAGACAAATGTTTGCTAAATTCAGTAACTTTGGAAGACGGCCTTCAGCTCGAAATATTACAGTAGCCATTTTGTCTGAAATGTTTAACAAATGGACGTGAGTGACACATTACACTGTGAGAGAATCGCGTAGTTGTACAGACTACATCGTGTATGAGACACGAAATGAAATACAAAAAAATTAATATCCAAAAAACCCTTAACGCTAAGTTATTTATCAAATACTAATTTTCATCAGTTTACTGTGGACATGTTGTGCAATTGAGAGAGAGAGAGAGAGAGAGAGAGAGAGAGAGAGAGAGAGAGAGAGAGAGAGAGAGAGAGAGAGAGGATTAAAAAACTTACTCTGACATCCGAAAACCATGGACATCAGGTTAGCTACTAAAAATCATAATTATCAATTTACAGTACTGTGGACGTGTATGTACACTTTCAAGAGAGAGAGAGAGAGAGAGAGAGAGAGAGAGAGAGATTAAATAATGAGCCTGGGGTTGACAAAGAAGTGTGGGTTTTGGTGGCGGGTGGGAAAAAGGGGGGAAGAAGGGGGCAGGGGAGGAGGGGTGAGCAGGGGTGGGAGGAGCTGAGTAAGGGATAGCAGGGAGTAATCACAGGAAGTGGCATCGTTGATCACTCATTATAGTTCATTTGCAAGCACTCCACGCCAACCACTATCCTCCGCAGGGCTTGTTAGGGCTGACACCCGTAACGAGGCCACATGATCAATTGATTGCCCTAACAACGGTTCAGCCTCCGCCAGACGGGATTACACAAAAACAACACTCTATGATTTCGAATTATACAAAATATATAGACTGCCTATTTCCAATATTTATTTAAACTGCCGTCTAATTTCGAATACTAATAAAATTGGTTGACTAATGTCGAATATTTGCAAAAATGGCTGACTATTTTCCAATATTTATTTAAACTGCCGTCTACTTTCGAATACTAATAAAAACGGTTGACTAATGCCGAATATTTATAAAAATGGCTGACTATTTTCTAATATTTATTTAAACAGCTGTCTAATTTGGAATACTGATATATATGGTTGACCAATGACGAATATTTCGAAAAACGCTGGCTATTCTCGAGTATCTATTTAAACCGGTGTCTAATTTCGAATTCTAATAAAAATGATTGACTATTTTCGAATGTAAATAACGTCTAGTTTTGAATATCCTTATGGAAGAAATATTCGCCATTACGCCACTTGTTTTATTTTTTTTTTTAATTCCGCTGCCAAATGTATGTACGCGTCCTAATGCTTCCAGTCGTATCCTTGATCTGTTTATACTTTCAGGATTCGTACGGCTAAAAGCGGCCTGTTATTGAAACTCTATTAATCGAGGTATATATGTATGCATGCACGTATCCCAATATAAATGGACATAAATCTAAATCGACCATTCCCATGCAAAAAAGTAACAGACCAAGAACGTGTGAAGATCACATCCATGCTTCCGGTAGACGAGAGCACACGGTCACTTTCCCAAAAGGTGCAACAACGAAGACGATCTAGCTTATAAATGATCAGATTACCTCTGGCTACACCTTTAGTACCTGGAACAAACTTCCTATTCACTCACAAAAATACGGGCGGCTTTTGACTGCAACAACTTCACACTGCTAAACTCACTTCCATGATGAATAGCCCTCACACACACACACACAAGTGTATGTATATACATATATATAGTGTACATATATATATATTTATATATATATATATATATATATATATATATAAATATAAATATATATATATATATATATATATTTATATATATATATATATATATATATATATATATATATATATTATATTATATATATAAAGTACCCCGGACACGCCCAGTCTGACGCGCTCTAGGGCTGAATGTTAACGATACTATTACAAGGAAAAATATCCTCATCCGGTATTATCAGCAGACATCGTTATCTATATTTAGTGATTAAGGTACCCACATTTGCATAAATGAATATGTTAACTTAATAATAAATCAATACCGGACAGCTCTTGTTCGTTTAAGTACAACGTGATATTATGAGTTTGTGCGATTATACTGCATGAGTGTGTGTGTGTGTGTGTGTGTATATGTGTATATATATATATATATATATATATATATATATATATATATATATATATATATATATATATATAATATTCATGGCGCTGCCCTTCCATCAAGGCAAAGTAGTGGTTATATAACGAAGCTCTGAGCGCGTATATGCCCAAGGGGGGCATCGGCAGCAATATGGCAAAGGCCATAATTTGCCATAAATATAGGAAAATCAGCTGAGTGCCCCAAGGAAAGGATTCCATAAAAAGGGAAGCCAGGAGTAACAACAAGGACGAGTTCATCGGAAAAAAGGATAAGGAACAACCCTTTTCGGGTGAACCTCGATGCACCTGGTCCCTTCTCATGCTTCCTCCTGCAACCTCCTCCTCCTTAAACCTCCACCTGCTTCCTTCTCCCGTATGAAACACTGTTCCTCCTAACTCCTTCAGAAGCCATCATCGCTCTTGCTTCCTTACTCGATATCATTGTTGTCATTACTAAGCCTCCACCTCCTCTCTTTCTCCTCCTTCTCCTCCATCTTCCTCCTCCTCCTCCTCCTCCTACACCTTCCTTCCACTTAAACCAACTCCTTATCAATCTCCTTCAACCTCCATCACATCATGATCGTTATTCAATCTCCTCTTCCTATTTCTTCCTATCTTCCTTACCTCCTGCTTCCTCATTCAAGCTCCTATATCTCCTTCCTCTTCCAGCTACCTCCTAACACCAAGACCAGAATCTCATTCCTCCCTTTCAATTTCCACCACCACCACCAAACCTCTCTCTCTCTCTCTCTCTCTCTCTCTCTCTCTCTCTCTCTCTCTCTCCTCCTTCTGTGAGGCTGAACCTTGCGTCTTGCAGAAGGGTCGCAATATAATAGGATGCAGGGCTACTTCCGCTGCCCTCAACGCTCCACCTTAACATTCCGATTTCGTGGTCGATCACAGGCGTGCAAAGCAAAGCCTTCCAGTGGAGTGTTTGCTTTCATGGAAAGGGAAAAGAAGGGGCGGAGGGGGAGGGGGAAGGGGGGACGGGAAAGAGGGGTGGAGGTGCATTGAATGGGGAATGGGTCGGGATATAAGGAATTAAGATTTGGCGGGGGTGGGAGGGTAACAAGTAACATTGGGTATTTTCTTCCATTCCACGCAGTAATGTCATAATTGCAAGGCAAGGATGCAATTCCCATTCACGCTGCAATTGTGGCAATGGAGAGAGAGAGAGAGAGAGAGAGAGAGAGAGAGAGAGAGAGAGAGAAGAGAGGGGGGATATGTCATCCTACTACGGCGCAGCGTTTCCTCATATTAATAATAATACCTTGCATAATATGAAGAAAAATACAGGTATTAGGGACGGTAAGCTGCGTCCCAGCAGCTGCCCAAAAACACTACGTCTCCTCCTCTCTATTTTTTTTTTATAAATAATCCTAGTTTCCTCGTGCTGCACTTCTAAACTATGATGGGAACACGCATTACCACGTCGCAAATCATACAATATGAAGACAGTAATATATCCACATTGTAAGAATATGCCATTCTCTCTCTCTCTCTCTCTCTCTCTCTCTCTCTATGTAAGTATGTCTGTATGTATGTGTGTGTATTTGTATCATATGGAGGAATATATAGATATGAACTGTGTGTTTGTGTGTGTGTGGGTGAAATTGATTCCACACGAATTATATATATATGCCTGTCATTTTATGTATATTGTATATATATATATAGCATTGCATATATATATATGTATATATATATATATGTATATATATATATATATATATATATATATATATATATATATATATATATATATATATATATATCTAACAAAATCACAAATTCATAAACCAGAATGCCGATTACTCTACCAAAATACTACTAAAGTACCTGACAATCATTCGGGTACATTTTTTTTTTTATTCAAGTACCGGGTTCCTACTTTGGTGCAAGGTCGCCATTTTTGGCCATGTGGAACTCCCGTGACTAACAGTATGCCCAAACAAGGGCGCGTCTCGGGTACTTTGGATTACACAGTGACCTTAAAACGGCTCTTGGGGATGGGATGAGGGCATTGAGGAAACTTCTTACTCTTTACACATTCATTACAGCCGTCTTATTTGGACTCGAACATACACATAATCGACAGTTAAGCACCAGAATCTTAGTGCCACTGAATTTTTTTTTTCCTATCTCCGCTTAGATATTAATTTCGTGTACCTGATCTCACCTCGCTTAGTAGGAATAAGCTGGCGCATAAGCCACACAGACCCTAATGCTAGTATGCTTCCTAAAGGCAGGTAATTCTTTTTCAGCATAAAAGCATCTGCACTCGAACTGGATGTCTTTAGGGAAAAATAAGAAAACAGTTTTTTTAGTTTTCTGTACAAGAAAACTATTGTGCTTTATCTGTCCGTCACCACTTTTTCCTGTCCGCACTCTTTCCTCTCCGCCCTCAGATCTTAAAAACTAGTGAGGCCTGAGGGCTGCAAATTGGTATGTTGATCATCCACCCTCCAATCATCAAACAACCAAAATTGCAGCCCTCTAGCCTTAGTAGTTTTAATTTATTTAAGGTTGTAAGTCAGCCATAATCATTCAGGCAACGATATAGGATAAGCCACCGGGCCGTCGTTAAGTTTGCTGGACCGCGGCTCATGCAGCATTATACCGAGGACCACCGAAAGAAAGATCCATTTTCGGTGGCCTTGATTACACGATGCACAGAAAACTCGATTGCGCCGAAGAAACTTCGGTGCATTTTTTACTTTTTTTTATATGAACCACTCAAAAGGCTTATCAGAAGCAGGCCGACATCTTACGAACGCGCTGTTATTCTCTCTCATCTAGGGGTTAAATTATTCCATTCATTCTGGTAACCATACCACTATTACAACACACTCGAGCACCAGGAAAAGACTATTTGTTCAGAAAAGAATTTGGAAGAAGTGAAACCCTTCCATGAGAGTTGGTTCGCTCGGGGTGGATAACGGGGAAAGTAAAGTGTAGGATTAACGTCCCTGCTTTGAAGAAATTCGGCGATGAAACTTCCAACAGACTTTGCTTGGAAGGTTTGGGGAGACAACCTTCCAATGCTCCATGGAGTGGGTTGAAATGAGGCCCGAGAGATACTAGAGTGAAGGTACCTGCTGATACGACCGTGCTGACTGGTTTAATATAGAGGAGCTGGCGTCGCACTTACAATGGTCTATCGACGCCTGGTGGGAAAATGTGCCGAGTAAATATGATAACAGAACAGAACAAAAGGTTCGGAACAACTGACCCAACCGCTGGATGATTTACAAAGATGATAAATTAAATCTTAAAAGGTACCTAATTACCAGACGTGAGAGATGGGCGAAAGCGTAATCACTCAGGAGCTTACAGAGAGAGAGAGAGAGAGAGAGAGAGAGAGAGAGAGAGAGAGAGAGAGAGAATGAGTGTGTGTGTGTGTGTGTGTGTGTATGACTGTGCAACCGAGAGTGTGTGTGTATGACTGTGCAACCGAGACCAAGCCGCGTCCTGAATATAAATTGCAAGATTATGTTATACACTTAGTAAAATGCGTTGGCTTGTCCATTAGAAATATTGGGCGAAACCACCGTTACCAAATTAACGATAACCATAGTAAAAAAAAAAAAAAAAAAAAGTATTCCCCGGTGAAAATTCTGGGACGGCAAAAATGTGAGTTATGAAAATAAAGGAAAATAATAATTTTTCCCCTTCCTTCGGCGCTGCTAAAGACAAAAGGAAAGGAAAGAACTCCTATGATTGACGAGCCAAAGAAGATTAGCAACCAAAAATTTGTTTACATTAATAAACGCGTCCCCCTAAATCCCCGGAATTAATTATTAGGCCTCATTAACTCTCCAACGTAATCCCCGGTTGAAATCCTTTAGTAATCCGGGCCTCAGCCCCACCTCTCACCTTTCCCTTCTCTCTCTCTCTCTCTCTCCCAATATCTCTCTCTCTCTCTCTCTCTCTCTCTCTCTCTTCCATTACTATCTAAATCCCTTCCAGAACCTCTCTTGTCGTTATAGCCCTTTGTCTTTCTCGCAAGAATGCCACTTTACATGATGTAAGAGAGAGATATATTAATTCTAATATGAACCTTCAGATATAATATATATTTTGAATCTGTTCGAGAGATAAAACGAGATATTTTTATTCATTACAGTTACTATCTTTTACAGTTTGTAAAAGAAAAAAAATATACCACGGACTACTTGCAGAATGGGACTGATGCCTCCTTCACTCACGTAAAAATAAAAGTGTAATTATGTACTAACAACTCATTTAAAACCAAAAGTCTTTAAATATCAGGTGTGAATATGACAGATAAGTATGGATGTGGTATTAATGGTGTAAATCATGAATATATACACACATACAATATATAATACAATATATATATATATATATATATATATATATATATATATATATATATATATATATATTATATATATATATATGGAAATGATGAACTCACAGTCAAAAATCTACATTTATATATATACATACACACACACACACACACACACACACACACATATATATATGATATATATATATATATATATATATATATATATATATATATATATATATCTATATATATATATATATATATATATATATATATATATATATATCCAGAGGAGGAAAATAAGAGAACTACACTCCACGTCTTTTTATTTTTCACCCGTAGTAAATGTGATTATAACGTGTGTGTGTGTGTGTGTAATAACTAATATATACATATATATATAATATATATATATATATATATATATATATATATATTATATATATATATATATACATATACATATACACACACAGTGTTTAGAATTGCGTGAGCGCAAGGAGTGTACCTTCGATATACTGAACATCAACAACAATCTTTAAGAGTTCAGACATGAATGTAACCTAAGGTTTTATCATAAAGGCTAAACCGCCACCACACGTGAGTATTACGATGTTCACTAAATGCAAAAGCGGAATTCGTTAGGCCTCATGGATAATCTCAGAGAAAGGACCCTGAGGCGATTCTCATGAAATTATCCCATCATTTTTGTTTACTACTCCTTGCTATTTTTTTTTTTTATTTATTTATTTTCTGGAGGCCCCTCACGAAGCGCCTCGAATTATTGCAAAATTTCCACCCGGTATAAACAAGTCATTTTGTGTTAATATTACCACATCGGGTTTTATCTTCTAACGAGTGATTATGAGCAGTTTCTAGTGGGATATTTATTGTAATTAAAACTAAAAACTCTATACATACACAGCATATAATATATATATATATATATATATATATATATATATATATATATATATATATATATATATATACATACACACAATACATGATACATACAATCTTATATATATATATATATATATATATATATATATATAAATATATATATGTATGCATATATATATATATATTATATATATATATATATACACACATACACGTAACAAACATTGCTTTCCAAAACAACCACTGTCATTCGTGGGAGCCTATGAATGTTCTTACTCAAGCGAGAAAAGCACACAGAATTATTCAGATTTCGGCAGCCTAAAAAAAAAAGCGGATGAAAAAATGCGTCATTAATATTCCTTTTACTTCAACGGTCATAACTAAAGTAAAATCTAAACTTAAAACCCTCTACTGAAGCCACTCTCTTTTGATGAGATGCGTCAAAGCTATCAAAATACAGCTGAAACAAACTGTCTTTCTGCATCCCTTCCCAAATACCACGACTGCAATGAGCACTGCAATAAATAAGACCCGAGGAAATAAACAAACCTAAATCATACACCGCTCCTATTACAAGGAGCAACGAGAACACCCAAAAATAAATAAAAACTTACCAAGGCGAGAACTCTCACCTAATAAATAAATGCGGCTCATTAATTTGGGGAATTAAAAGCTGGTCATCCTGGCGTGCCTATAAACACTGTAATTACATCTTGGGAGCCGGGAGCCCTCGGCTAGCGCTCATGAACGGGGCTGGGCAAATTACCAGTATATACTCTCGAGGGACGCATGATGAAGGGGATAATACCTCCTCTGATGCATCTTGATGTGAGGAAGGACGACGACGACCAGGAGGAGGAGGAGGAGGAGGAGGAGAAAAGGGGGCGAGAGTGATAAGGACTATAAAAAAATTAATATTCTCCCTCTGGCTAAACTTGACTTTTTAAAGTCATTCAGAAAGACTCGAGACAGAAATAAACAAGTAAAAAATGGGTCAAAGTTTCTTCGGCGCGGTCGAGTTTTCTATACAGCGTATAACCAAGGACAGCGAAAACAGATTCTATCTTTGTGGTCTCGGTAATGCTGCATGAGCAGCGGCTCCATGAAACTTAACCACGGCCGATGGTGGCCTGTCCTGGCGACGTTGCAGACGCACAATTATGGATAACTTTAACTCTAATAAAATAAAACCTACTGAGGCCAGAGGGCTGCAATCTGGTGTGTTTGATGATTGAAGGCGGATGATCAACATACCACCTTGCGGGCCTCACCTCAGTAGTTTTTAAGATCTGAGGGCGGACAGAAAAGTGCGGACAGACAAAGCGGCAATAATAGTTATCTTTTGAAAACTAAACAATTCGTTACAATTAGATACATAGACACACTATATATATATGTATATATATATATATATATATATATATATATATATATATATATATATATATATATACTATATATATATATATATATATATATATATATATATATATATATATATATATATATATATATGTAGCCTAAACATCCATAAACTCAGATTCCCTTTAACAGGGAATAACTGACACTCAGGGAGAACTATAACATATGAATGGAAAAGTCGACCTTTTTTTTTTTTTTGCATCTAAGCCAACAGGTTCAGGCGCAAGACATTCCCTGGTTAAACTGGAGTATAAGTGACAAATCTATTGTGTATATGTATATGTATATAGTATGTATATATATATATATATATATATATATATATATATATATATATATATATATATATATATATAGAGTATATATATCATATCTGTACCTTTGAACTACTACAAATGCTTTCATGCAGGAGGAGGAGGAAGCACGTGACTTACTCCAGAAACCAGGCTTGGGGGGACAAAGGCATAAAAGTCTCCAGCCCTGTCGAGGTGCTTCCTCCAATAAGCGCCTGCGATCGAGGTCCTTATTTACGATTTCCGACTCCGATTACCCACGCAAGCAAGCACAACGTACAATAAATTATGCGCGTTAATAGTCGCTGGCGTCTGAGCTGCAGGGAATTCCAGTGAAGAAGATGTTCGCGCCCGTGGGGAGGAGAAGTTACCGTTTGCAGGAGAAAGGAAATAATAATAATAATAATAATAATAATAATAATAATAATAATAATAATAATAATAATAATAATAATAATACTGCAATAACAAAATAATAATAATCATAATAATAATAATAATAATAATAATAATAGCACGGAAACAAATAATCAAACAAATTCCCTAATTCCAAGGGGCCCCCATTACAGCCAGAAAGTAGGACTAGATATGTATACCGAGGGTGGGGAGGAGGGGCGGGGGAGGAGGGACAGATATGGGAAGCGGTGGATGGGTAAGGTTAACCAATGGCCCCATTTTCATGCCTTCCCGTGACATGACCCTCCCTACTCTCCATGCCCTGGGCCATGACACCTGTCAATCATTGCGTCAACCTGTCGCCAAGGGTCGTTGGGCGTCACGACTTAGAACGTTCTGCAGAACTCGGGAACTCGCTCCCTCCGGAGACACAGCGTCCTGTGTTCATTTTTGGGTGACGAACGGAAGCTTATGACGGAGGTGGGTGAGCTCGGGGGAGGGGGAGGGGGAGAGGGGGAGGGGGAGTGGGAGGGGGCTAAGTTGATTTTGGCAACGGGTGTCTCCTTAAGAATAACAAGCGAGGTGGACTCAGTTTTATTTTTATGTATTCTAAAATAAACCCCTCAGGAATTATACTATCGGAAATTAATGTTTCTATAAACTGGGTCCAAATATAGTATATAGACGTAAGACTATAGGATCCCTCCTTCAAGGTCAATGATAAACGTTACGTAAACATTTATGAATATATGAATATATATATATATATATATATATACATATACAGAATATATATATATATATATATATATATATATATATATATATATATATATATGTATATGTATATATATATGCATGTATATTCATAAAATGTATATTCATAATGTTTATCATATACATACATATATATATATATATATATATATATATATATATATATATATATATACATATATATATATATATATATATATATATATATATATATATATATATATATATACAATTACATATATATTGAATGCCATATCTTTTCTAAATATACATTTTTAATACTGTGTAAAAAAAAATTTGTTTAACTTCTCTTTCATTCACGTACATGAACATTATAAGCACTAAAGCCACCCATTCATCCAAGGACACGAACACGCACACACATTCATAAAAGCCACCCAGCCCAAGAACCAAAAACAAATAAAGATTAATTTACGATAATGTAAGAATGTCTCTTGCTGATAACCCTGAAAGTTGACGGAGGAGGAGGAGGAGGAGGAGGAGGAGGAGGAGGAGGAAGAGGAGGAGTAACAGAAGGCGGAGACTAACACGAGTTGTGCCCCTTCACTCATATGCAATATCTGACAATTGATCTTGAGCTCAATGTCAACCGCAGATTACACTAGATGAGAGAGAGAGAGAGAGAGAGAGAGAGAGGAGAGAGAGATAGAGAGAGAAAACACTGCAACGTGAATTGAAGA
>NC_089752.1:6765500-6800500 GCF_040412425.1 Macrobrachium rosenbergii
TACTTTTTTACACAGAAGAAAGAGCTAACGACAAACCATTTGTTTACCGACTCAAAGCAATTCTGTATCAGGTCGTCGTCTGTCTGTCTGTCTGTCTGTCTGTCAAGGAAGGAAAAATCTCTCCCGTACCCTGTGATCTTCTGGCTGCTCGCCTGCGTACCTTACTGGAATCTCGCTCCGACTCCAGGAAACTGAGTCGGTCAAAGCACAGGAATTTGCTGTCCGAAAAGGAGTCATAATTCTCAATAAAGAATTTGACTCTAAATATATTTGTAATAAGCTTCAGAATTCGGCATTGATTTATGTTTACATCTAAATTTATAATATAACCGAAACGACCTTCGTTGTGGACTTTATTGATAATTAAGGAAGATAACCGAAATTTAGTCATGCCTGTATGTATGTGTATGCATATTTATATGTGTATGTATATATAAGTATATAATTATTATATATATACATATATATATGTGTGTTTATATGTATATATATATGTATGTGTATATATATATATATAATTATATATATACTATATATGTATAGTATATATATATATATATATATATAATAGCAACAATGCCCTCTTAACTTTATATAATTACTATGTGTCTGGTAAAAGTGACCAGTATATTCTACACATATATATACACACATATACATACACATACATATATATATATATATATATATATATATATATATATATATATATATATATATATATATATATATAAAGATTCACCTGGAAATCATGTTTTTCAACCATAATATCTTAACATGCAACCTGCAACTATCGTATATGCCGGAGAAAAGCCCACAAAGTCCATTACACAACCTCTGTTGAAAATAAAAATAAAAAAAAAAACCCTACCAGTAATTGTAGCGGGAAAATCATTAGCAATCTTTTTTTTACTTTCTAATGATAGGAAACATTAGGAAAATGAGAACAATCACAAACAATCCATGTTTAACGCCGTGGGTAAGGAGCGGGAGACAGAGAAGTAGGGGAGTGGTATGGAGGAATTTGGGAAAGGGGGGAGGGGAGTAGTGAAAGGGAGGGGGAGGAGTTTTTTTTTTTACTCATTTTCCGTCGAACCCTTTCCTTGTCTTTCCCTTCATAACAGGAAGTGATACGGACACAAGAGCATTATCTATAAATTAGTCAATATTTATCTATGCAGTCGTCAGTAATATCGAGCTCTTGCTTTATTCATGCACACACAGCTTTTTTTTTTTTTATCTCATGATCAGGAAATATCAATTCGTCGAAACATCAAACCAAATGAAACAAAAAATTTCTGAAAATATATCGCCAATAAAAATCGGGTTTCTCTTTACGTAATCTTTATGCTTATTATCGTCTATTTTCTCCGAGACACGACGATTCCGTAATGCCTCCCCCCCCCCACTCCTTCCTCCACCCTAACCCGCCACTCCAACCCTCCAGCAAAAAAAAAGAAAAATAATAATTTAAGAAAAAAATATTCTCTTCCTCTCATTGCAGCCATTCTCGGGGTCCTCGCACCCGTAAAACCATGACACCGTCTTTATAATGAGGCGAATAACGAGGTACCAGTAACGGTTCAGAGGAAAAATGACAATTAGACCTAATAACAAAACATAATAACAACAATACCGGTGTTGGACGAAGGATTAGCAGAGGAGGAAGGGCGGGGGTGGGGTGGGGGAGGGATGATGAAGGGGAGCGGTGGGGAAGGGGAGGGGTGCATCAACCATGGTGACTGAAAATCAGCTGTATTATGCTCACGAGGGGGTCTCCAGCTGCAAAGACGTAACCCGCCGACGCCCAATTAACCCAATCTGGCTCATATTACAAGAGCGACTTAAAGGTCAGTATTGCATACCAGACAGCTTTGTCAGATGCTCCACGGTGCGAACGCGAAGCGACCTCGGCCGCTAAATTACAACACGTTGTATATTTTCTCGCAAGTTGCGAATGGTCGCCGACTCTCCCGCCGGCAGCTGGCGCTCGTAACTTGGTCGCAAGTAACGGCAGAGGCATTACAAGCCTCTGTTGCAGACGATAAGAACCTGACGTAAGGCTAATTTGCATTAAGTACCAGTAATGAATTGAAGAACATACCAATACAAACCTCGCAAGATCACAGACAGCACAGTGTAAACTATATTATCTGACAATTCCATGCAATTTCGGCCGGGGCCGACGGGAATTATTAATTTTCTGTAATCAGGTGCCGTGTTGCTCTCACGCTACGAACGAAGCAATTCTGTGACGGCTGTTCGCCCATTAATAAATTATAATAATACCGAAGCAGATGGTGAGTTTTCATTTCCATCGCTTCTGTAATTGAATGGAAAGTTACCATAATTCCTCGAGCATCATGCTTCAATTGGACTCGAATTTTCATAATGTACAATGAGCTCGAACACACACAAAAGCCTCAATATTTGGTGATTACTCAGAATAGGAAACATGATATATATATATATATATATATATATATATATATATATATATATATATATATACATATATATATATATATAGATAATTTTAATATATATATATAAATCGACTATAAAGGCTTTGCAGTACTCCATTGTTTCTCTTTCCTTCGTGTCATTATATCTATTTATATAAATATTCATCACGTTCCATATTTTCGTGATTCAGTCATACATATACATATCTTTACATATCTATATATATATATACATACATACATACATACATACATACATACATACACATGATATACAAACGTCCGTGTGTTTGTGTGTATGTACACAGAGTTTACATAATTCTCAAAATGCATGTAATTGCTTCTAAACTCTCCAGGCATAAGACTTACTAATAAAAAACCCCAGTAAAATCACAGTGAAAACTAAACTCTTCAGGCATAAGAATTACTAAAAAAAAAAAAAAAAAACACACACAGTAGAATCACAGTGAAAACGCAACATATTCAGATCTCAATAAATTAGGACGGGTACGAATCCTAACCAGGGCTAAAAACGCATCAGAATTGCCAGTTGGGTCAACATTCGTAAATTTTTTAACCTCTTCCTGTAAACTCACAGCACGTTGCCTGTACCCAACCACCACTGCCAATATAGAAAACTGGTTTTTTTAAGTGGTCATGTAACATCCAACCATGTTTAGCTTTTTTATTTTTCGAAAGTATTAATTGTCATTTTCCCGGTAATAATTCGAAGGAATGAGGAAAGTCTGCGATACCTCTCCCTCGTGTACCCTCGTTTTAATACGCAATCGACTTCACAAGAAATTCGTCCAGATGCCCCATTTCTTTTGGCAAGGCACACAAAGCCACTTACCACCTGACAAGTATTTGGCTATGTATGTCACTTACTGACTTCATTCGTTCTAACTAACTGACACTTAACAATCATTACGAGGCATTTTTCCCACGCTTGCGCACACATACGCGCGCGCGCGCGAGAGCGCGTGGATAAAAAGACGACAGTGGGAGGATTAGAAGACGTAGAAGTTGGGAGACAAGAGCCAGCATTCATCTTTCTGTTCCAATACCCAAGCGTGGACGAGTTGAATGTTGTATATTTATCTCGTTTTCTGGATATGAAAGTCAGCAAATTAAATTTTGGCGAGTAATATCTACTTAGGACACAACCTCTGGTAAACAGCAAAAAAAAAAAAAAAAAAAAGCTGTAATTTTAAGAAATCTCCTCATTCCTCCATAATATTTAGTTCAAGGAAAAAGAGCTAATTCTTCGTCTGTTTCCTAAGCTTGTAACCCATTCCCTTTCAAGGTGCAAGACTTATTACTAAAAGGACGAAATTCATTAACACACTTCTAACACTAATCTACCTTGTATGGTTAGCCATACTCCTCTAAACATCTTTATTATGCGGTGTAACGCCAGAGTTATTATCAGATCAATCATTCAGTGCAAAAGTGGAAACGTAACTGCCGAGAGCACCCTAACACAAAACTGCGATCTTCTCATACCTATCAACAGTAACGCCATTTTAAGTAAATCAATCAATAAACACCTAACGGCCATGGCTTCCTCTGACCACAATCATCCAAAAGTGCGCAAGCAGACAAAGGACCTCCATGCCTTCATTAAAGGAAAGCTCCCCACCAGACGGTTCCCGTGTGTCTGCCAAAACACTAAATTAAGGAAGTTCTAAAAACAGAACCCAGATTCATCAGGCGTACTATTCACTGCCTCTCGAAGTATTTCCGTGTAAGAAGGTATTAACAGTGTATCAACGAGGATGTAAGGAATGAACAATCTATTAGGTTCTTTTTTTACTTACATTTTATTTTGTTTATATATGCTTGAGCATACTTTTCTTCTCAGTATTTTTTTTACCGTAGCATATGTGTCCTTTATGGGCAGTTCCACAACAACAACAACAACAATAATACACAATAATACAATAATACACACAATAATAAACAATTTGTTCTTAAAACATTAACGCAGTTTTAGGACCATGGCCCTTCCAGGTTAAAGAAGAACCATACAAATAATTACCCAAATTCCCCAACGAGTGTTAATTACACAGAAAACAATTAGCTTTCACGACCTCCATAAGCAACGTTCAACGAGACCCGGAGAACACAAACATGTTCACAGGAATCTGATGAGAGTCGTGCAAGAGCACAGGAGCGTCGCAAACCGCTCATCCATCAACGGATCAAAACTTTGGTCTACCAACGAATATTATATTTCCAGAGGAGTCATTTCACTCGGGCTAATTGCCAGCCGACGGCGATGACGACTATTAAAAGGAGAGCTCCGTAATTGTTGTGGGAAAAGAGAACGACCAAAAAAGAAGAAGAAGAAGAAGAAGGAGGAGGAGGAGGAGGAGGAGGAGGAGGAGGAGGGTAAACTACACGTGGCCATCCTTCGACAATTGCGAGAATAAAGAGGACATCAATCTTCGCGCGGCCAAATCACAGCATCTGTGCAACATAAACATTTCCGTGTTCGTGCCGTCACCGCTGTTGCTCTCGCTCCTGCTGCTTGCTGTGCTCCTGCTGCTGCTGCTGCTACTCCCGCAGGTGAGAAGGGCCTTGTTTCCATCTGACGGTGCCTGAACACAGGGCTACTAAACCCCTCTCGTCGTGTGACATGAGCGGAAATCACGGTGGTTGGCGTGGCAATCTCGTCTTAAAAGGCCTCTTGGTTCTTTCCGGCTCTTAATGTTCTCATTTAGCATGAGAGGGACTTTTTGCACACAGGATGTGGAATTTGAAATCGCTGCTACTATCTTTCGTTGGTGCTCGAAACAAACACACACACATACACGTGTGTGTGTGTGTGTACTTGGCGACAACAACTTAAAACAACATACACACAAACAAACGCTAAACAAATGAATTCGTACAGAGAATTGCTGTTTCTGACGCTGACGATCCCAATTTCCCTGTCTCCTAAACTGGGAATCTTACACTTTTCAAAGCGCCTTTTTTTTTAAGCATAGATTTCATGGATTTTTAAGTCATTATAAACCTCATTATTAGTAGTTTTCATTATTTCCGTAATTTTATGATGGTGAACTGTTCTTCATGCCGTTGTAATACGGCAACTAAAACCTATTTAAACTTCAAGCCCAAGATAACATTTATCTCAAAAAGACCAACTTCGATTCCCTAACATGAACCATGGAATGAACCAATATTCTGTTCTGTTCAGTTCCACGAAAACTTGATACCTTGAGGTTTAGCAGAGAACGAATCTACAAATAAACAAATATCCGCTGAGAGAATAAATAAAATGACCAATAAATAGTCCGGTACCGTTTCTGAAATATACAGGACGTTTAAAAAAAACAGAAGCCGCATTAACCCTAAAATCCCAAATTTTTGGGGAAATACCGAAATGGACGCAATCAAATTATGCAATAAGCATTACGATATTAGAACAAGCGTTATGAACTAATAATGGACCCAAATTACAGGTCATATCGGCCTTTTACTGCAGTGCCACTGTTATTAACATTACCATTGTACTGAATGTAAATAATTAACCCGATGATTAAAGGCCAGACTGCCGATACAAATGTGCTCGAACATGAGTGGTGATGCCGTTTCATGACGGCGGAAGTCGTTCATAAAAAGAGAAGAAAAAGAGAAAAAATAAACATACTTATGGGTCCATCCTCTAATAAACACTGTTCACAGCCATTATGGACGAATGAAAAAAAAAAATTTCCATGATGGACAGATGAAAAAATTCTTCAAAATGGACAAATGAAAAAATTCTCCATACTGGTCATTTGAAAAAATTCTCCAAAATGGACGAATGAAAAAAAATTCTCCATAATGGACAAGTCAAAATATTCTCTATACTGGACAAATGAAAAAATTCTCCAAAATGGACAAATGAAAAAATTCTCCATACTGGACAAATGAAAATTCTCCCAAAATGAGACAAAAATGAAAAAATTTCAATAATGGACAAGGAAAATTCTCTATACTGGGCATATGAAAAAATTCTCCAAAATGGACAAATGAAAAAATTCTCCATAATGGACAAATTAAAAAATTCTCCATAATGGACAAATGAAAAAAATTCTCCATACTGGACAAGTGAAAAATCTCCATACTGGACAAATGAAAAAAATCTAACGAATAAAAAATAAACCAAAAGCAGAAATGGGATCAAAATAAAAATAACACATTTAAAAATTATATGTAAAGGTAATACGGATACATATGAAATAGGATATTGGGTGCAAACAGAAAACAAATTAACATAAAGGCTCATCTTCTAATACTTGACTATCACGTTGAACAATGAAAAAAATAAATTTTCCTGAAATGGAAAAATATTATGAAAAACAAAATATAAAAACCATACCCTATCAGAAAGTGAAATGAGCGCTTCCCTCTTCTTGTTTCCCTGTATTTTTAAGGTTTTCTGTGTGGAAAACGTATCCAAATATGAGGAACTCAAACAGATAAAGAGGCTACTATGGCTAACAAAATAATATATATATATATATATATATATATATATATATATATATATATATATATATATATAATATATATATATATATATATATATAAATTAATATATATATATACATATATATATATATATATATATATATATATATATATATACATATACAGTATATGTATGTATGTATAATATATATTATATATGTATATATACAGCAATATATCTTTCTTCATTACGACTTTTGTGAGATTTCCTGAGCTTTATATGATCGGTTACGAACAGCTATCAAGCTGTCAACTCAGAGCCCTTTTTGTTCTTTTTCGATTTAGTAGTAGGATTCAACAAGTTAATCCCACCATTTCTACGGATCTTTCCATAACACTATTATTAAACTTAAGTAACGTCATAAATTCACGTTACGTAACGTACATTAACTGTTATTAAAAGCTTTCATCTTGTTTCACATGACCCCCACGTATTACATTGTTTTACTTCACAGAATAAAAAAAAAATAAGTAATCAAGAGAAGATCCACAAGAAACTACATATAAAAACTAAACAACATATACAGCATAATAGAAGGGATAAATGATAATGAATGTATTATAATGGCAGGGAGCCCATTAGTGAAACACGGTCCAGGGTACGCCGCAGGAGTCACTCGGATATGTAGGAAGGGGATTGGGGAAGAAACCCTGGGGGTAGGGGGTGAAAGGGAGAGAGGGAGGGAGGAGGGGAGGGGGAGGTGGAAAGAATATTAACCTGTAATTCACGCCAGTCTTTATTCAGGGGAAACTATCAAGAAAAGTTCATTAAGGTCTATTAATTAAAGCCGAACCTAACGACTTAACGACACTACCACTGTGGGCGATAATGAAGGAACCCATTCGTTTCGTCCCCGTGCCATGCCCCATCGACTCGAAAAGCCAAGATTAGATGTAATTGGGGGATTACAATAACTTCTTTTCTCTCTCTCTCTCTCTCTCCCTCTTTAAAACTCGGGTCAATAGAAGCGCCGCGGCTTCTCGTTCGTAACTAACTGGACGGGGTCGCTTCTTCGCAAAAGGCAACTTCGCAACGAAACTGAAATACTGTATTTATCTCGATATACAAAATTCGTTGATAGTTTGTTAACTGGGGGTTAAAAAGAACTCTTTTTTCCCTTGGGGAATTTAAAACCATCAAATAAACACGCCTCAGTCTTTCTCGCACGTTCAACGTTCGAAGGGCATCTTCGCAAATATTTAAAAGCAATAACAAAATTAATGTGGTGTGTCTTCGGCCCTTAGCTGCAACCCCTTTCGTTCCTTTTACTGCACCTCCTTTCATATTCTCTTTCTTCATCTTACTTTCCAGCCTCTCCTAACAACTGATTCATAGTACAACTGAGAGGTTTTCCTCCTGTTACACCTTTCAAACCTTCTTATTGTCAATTTCCGTTTCAGCGCTGAATGACCTCATAGGTCCCAGTGCTTGGCCTTTGGCCTAAATTCTATATTCAACTCAACTCGAATTAATGTGTTAAACGCACACAATATTAATGACTCTTTTAATTATCTTCTTAATCGGTTTTCCTGTACTTTTCTCTGCTGTTTTTTCATCGTTCCCATTAACGCTATTCTGTTCAGCTAACTAATGGCTTTCTCTGATTTATACCGTAAGAATTTCTGCAATTTATGATTAATAATAATAATGATGATAAGTTTCCAAAAAAAAAAAAAAAAACTACAGTGGTGTATCTGTTCTAACCGCTGAAGAGGAAAAACTTTTCCAAAAAGGCGTTTTGTATTTTGACATGCTCCTCCTTTGTTCTACAAATACAACGCCGATCTCCAGTTATTTTCCTACGAATAATTTTCATTTACAAATAATCCCCGAAATTATACAAGTGATGACACTTAATAATAATAATTCCTTTCTGCAATAAACAACTAAATTTGTGGAAAAAAAAAGCTCTGTACAAGTCTCGCATTATCCTTTGATAATTTACTCCTTACAAATATTCCATTAAATTATATAATAAACTGTCAGTGATAAAACGAAGGTTACAACCAACAAAAAGAAAAAATTCAACGATATATCGAAGCAACCGTGACATTGGTTTCTTAGAAAATTCCTATAGCTTGCACCCACAAGAATTAAATCATGATTCTCTGCGTACTGTATGTAGCAAAAATACAAATCTTGTTTGGTCTCCCAAAAACCTCAACAAGGGACTCCCAAATACGAAAAGATCAGGTTACCTGTAAGCCTAAAACAACAAATTTGAGGTTCTATAAGCGCATTGTTTCAAAATAAACAGAACTCGAGCAGCGTGTACGCCTAAAACTGACACGCACACAACAAACTCGAGATCCTGTTCGTACAATGTGCGTGAAAGTAAACGAAACTGAAGCCGTATGTACGCCTGAAAAAACAGACATATGACCAACTAAAGATGCTGAGCATGATGTCTGTTAAAACAAGTAAAATTGAGCAATTCGTACGCCTTGATCCAACAGACACAATCAATTCAAGACTCCGAGTGGTACGTCAAAAAGAAAGGAAAATAAAACGAATAAAACATCCAGATAAATAAAACTGTTTTATGTAATGCGTCATAACAGAACCCGATTAGACCGTACTTACATGACACACACGTCACACATACATATGCGCCAAATTCCATATAACGTGCATACGATGTGCTTAAAATTTCAGTTCATTGGACAAGTACGTACGCCTAAAGCGCACACGTCACAATACAACTCTGTGCGTACAGTGTAAGTCAAAATAAACAAAACTCGCACAGCATGTACGCCTAGAAGTTACACACACACACACACACACACACAATATGAGTGTCGAGGGGGCATGAAGAGAGAGATTGTACATGGGAATCTTTCTCCTCCTCTACACTTCTCCCCTCTTCGAAGCCGTGGCGAGAATGTCCCTCGGGAATAGGTCAGGGATACAGAGCCTTTGTTAGGGGGGGGAGGGGTTTGTTGTTGTTTTTGTTAGTGTTGTTGTTGTTCCACCAACTCCCACGCCTTTATGCCTTCGGCTCATACAGCTGAAGCCTTCATTCCCAGTGATAAAACAGCTTCATTACACGTCCTTCCCTTTTACCTCAAAATGTCAAAGTTATTAGCCTTTCTTTTCTCCTGCAAAGCAATCGACAGGAGCAAAGGCCTCAAAAGCCAAGATCTGTGCACGAGGATAACGTAAATCGCATCATAATACGTTACTCGAGGGGTGAAAATATCACGGACTACGTAAGACTGTTACTGGGTTTTATCATTTTCATCAGCTCTGCTTTCTATTTCGCTAAAGATCAACTGTACCGTAAAATTCAATTAAAATACGATCGAGTCTAATTCTTATGAGTAATAAAACTACCTAAAGTATTACAGATACAACAATACATAGAGAAATATACCATGTTAAACTGGAGGGCATGAATAGAACACAATCCTCTCTAGTAAATAAACACAAAGAAAATAAACAGCGAGACAATTCAAAAAATTTACTCCAAAACGTTTCAGAAAATTCCCTGCAAATCCCCTAGATCCACGGCTTGCATATTTTTACATCCTTACCAAGGAGGTTCAAGCTCGGCGTGACTTTGAGGGAAAATCTCCCGGTCTTTTGTCCCGAGAAAACGCCAGCCAAGGCCCCTGGCACGGCATTCGAGTCCTGCCTTGACAAAACAACATTCGAGACCTGTCTTAATAACTGCATTCGAGTCCTGCCTTAACAAAACAACATTCGAGACCTTTCTTAATAACTGCATTCGAGTCCTGCCTTAACAAAACAGCATTCGAGACCTGTCTTAATAACTGCATTCGAGTCCTGCCTTAACAAAACAGCATTCGAGACCTGTCTTAATAACTGCATTCGAGTCCTGCCTTAACAAAACAGCATTCGAGACCTGTCTTAATAACTACATTCGAGTCCTGCCTTAACAAAACAGCATTCGAGACCTGTCTTAATAACTGCGCTGAGTCCCTGCCTTAACAAAACATTCGAGTCCTGCCTTAATAACTGCATTCGAGACCTGTCTTAACAACTGCATTCGAGTCCTGCCTTAACAAAACAGCATTCGAGTCCTGCCTTAACAAAACAGCATTCGAGACCTGCCTTAATGACTGCATTCGAGACCTGCCTTAATGACTGCATTCGAGTCCTGCCTTAACAAAGCAGCATTCGAGTCCTGCCTTAACAAAACAGCATTCCAGTAGTTTCTTAATAACTGCATTCGAGGGCTGCCTTAACAAAACAGCATTCGAGACCTATCTTAATAACTGCATTCGAGAACAGGGTCAATAACAGCATTAGAGCCCCGCATTAAAGAGCAGAATCCGACAATTACCTCATAGTAACAATAGATCCGAGACCTGCATTAATAAAACGCTTTCTTCGAGAATAAAGCATTCGAGCCCTGTCTTAGTAAAATCTATTACAAGACAGATTTACGAGCCTACTATTACGCTTTTAGAAACCTCAATCTCACGAGGCATCCCTCCAAGGGATCTTTCCAATCCCGCCTCTCTCTCTCTCTCTCTCTCTCTCTCTCTCTCTCTCTCTCTCTCTCTCTCAGACCCATTTACGCTCCCTGGTAACATTGGGCAACCGCGATGGCTCTGTGCGTAATGACGGCGGAGAGTGAAATTAGGGAGATCACGTGATCTCCAGGGACCAATCACGAACTACCGCGAGATTGCCGCGCTCTCCGAGCCTCTCCTGCTAAAATGCACGAGATGAGACTTCGTAGGGGGGGGAAATAAGGGAACAATATTTTCCCCGCGTGTCTGGAATATGGTGTTAGTAAATGAAGATGCTTAAACGGATGGGGAATACTTGCTCGAGCCTGAGGAGGTAGATACAAACTTTAGACTTTGGATACGAAAGCGATGGATCATAGACTCCCGGGAATAATGTACGTGTTCTACGATCGACTGTTGTTTTCTTTACGTAAATCTAACATGTTGACATTACAGGTTGTTCCTCCTTCGAGGGACGTGAGATAAGAGAGAAGACGTAATAGAATGATGAAGATGAAGATGATGATGATGGTGATGGTGATGGTGATGATGATGATGATGATGATGATGATGATGATGATAAGGAAAGTCGTTTTATGACAGTCAGAAGAAAAGGACATTTTTTACGATGAAACTGAAAGTTGATTCTCGAAATTAACGAAAAAAATATATGAGAAAATAAATTGCTTTTAAGCCCATAACGATTCTACAGACAGATCCAGCAATAAATTAGCAAAATTAGAATAATAAATATCTGGGAGGTGAGAAGACAAATTGATGAACACAAAAAAGAAAAAAAATCGTGACACAAAATACAGAAAATGGGAAGGGAAAAAAACCAGGCAAACTGAATAAAAAAAAAGTCAAGCAAACGCGAATATCATCACGACAGGAAAAAACACACACACACAAAAATAAAAATAGATAATTCTAAAAAGTAGAAAGAAAACCATACGAACCGACAAACTAAAATGAGAACTGAAAAAAAAAAATTCAAGCACACCCGAATCATTACGAACAAAATCATCAAAAGCAGTCACTCTTCGCTTCAAAGGGCACCACCCGTCACTGACTTCTGAGAAGGCGCAGCAACAGTCACGGCAATCGCTCTCAATCGCAACGCCACAACGACAGAGTGCCATCAAAAGGAATTATAAAAACGTATGACGGTATTGAATTCGCGTCCCGGGGGCCCTTCGCCGAAGGAACAGGAGATCAAAGATACAGAACATAAAGAAAGAAAGGACATGAAAAAACATCCTCCAAAAATAATTTAGAGACGAGGAAGGTGTCACAAAGAACCACAGATAGGAAAGTTGAAAAATAAAAGAGCGTGATAAGGACATCGGTTCAAAAACTAGAATGAGGGAAGCATAAGAAAGTCCAAGACTATTTAAACAAGAAAGTAAGTAAATATAAACTTATCCATGAAAATAAAGATACAAAAGCGAGGAAATAAAATAAAACTCCCAAGATGAACAAGATGAACAGTAGAAATATAAAAACAACTCAAGATAACTGGAAGACAAATATAAAGAAATTAACAAAAACTTCAAGATAATTCAAACACGTAAATACGGTTATAAAAAAAATCACTAGATAACTCAGCGACGAATGAAGAAGAAATGTCACAAAGAGTCTGAGATGAGAAAAGGAAAGGGGAGACAGCAAAAGGCTAAGATAATTCTCAGACGCAAGAAATGTAGCAAGAACCTCGCGAGACAAGAACAATAAAATTTGGAGTTCGGTTAAAATCATCTTACGCAGTCCATTACCCGCGATCAAAGAGGAGCCCTTTTTCGAATCATGGACAAAAGGTATCTGATGTTCGGCAAAAAGAAAAAGATTCTTCACTCCACTCACTAGCTGGACCCAAACATTTCGCGCTCGCTAATTTTCTTTAACGATAATCATCTGAGCAGGATGCTGCCTGTTTTAGCCCTCTCTCTCTCTCTCTCTCTCCTCTCTCTCTCTCTCTCTCTCTCTCTCTCTCTCTCTCTTCGTATGTTAGCTTCCTTGACTTATATCTAACTCCAAGCTCGTAGGTAAGTTCCCTTTCATTGTGAATCTCTCTCTCTCTCTCTCTCTCTCTCTCTCTCTCTCTCTTCATGTTTCTATCTTTCTTTCCCTCTGGCAGTGTTTTATTCTCTATCTCTTTTTGTTTAAATGTTAATTTCCTTTCGGCATGAAATCTCTCTCTCTCTCTCTCTCTCTCTCTCTCTCTCTCATAATGTTCCTCTCCTCCCATCTACCTATTTTCCTCTAGCAGTGTTGTATTCTCTATCTCTTTCAGTTTAAATGTTAATTTCCTTTCGGCATGACGTATCTGTCTCTCTCTCTCTCTCTCTCTCTCTCACTGCGACGCTGTTCACGTGTCAGGTCCTCGGTTGCAAAGGAAATTATTGCATATTTTAAACCTTTATCAAAGTTTCAAAGACATTCCTGAGCCTCTGTGGGGTCTTCGGCCAGCTCCACTAAACTCTGGCAACGGCGCTTTAAGTTGTTTTATGCCCAAAACCTTTTATAAATAAACCGCTTCCCAAAGACTCGCATTTCCTTCTTTCCGAGATTTATCGCCCAGGGCACACTACTGAGGAATTTCTTAGCCGCTACGGCTGCTGACGAGTGCTTCAGAATGTATGTACAGTAATTCAGAAGCGTCCTTGCAATGACAATTATAGAGAACTCGCGTGTGTTACGATAATTGCAATTATAAAAATATATATTGTAAGTCTGAATTGTTTTTGAGAAATAATTCTGGAAGTAAAATGTCATTGTGAAAACTTAAATATCTTAAAGGAAAAGCATAACTTTTTTTTTTTTCAGCCGAGCACCCGTCAGTTCCGATTTCTTTCTATAGTTTTCAATGCGACGGCTAATATATATCCTGTGCTTATCAACACTAGCAATCGCATGCAACACGAGTAAAACTTTTCTTCCACAATAAATAAAAAGAGCTGTGATTAAGACCCGTTTTGCAATCACTCACAGTAATTAAAGTCATTCCCAATAAATCAACCTGACGCACAATCTAATCTACCGCCATCTTTCTAATCCTTCCGAAACCCTCATAAAACACAAACTAATCTTCAGAACGCTAATCCCCAAATTTCCCCTCTCTTCAACCTGCACCACTTGAGTGAAACGTCATGATGAGGACGAGAGATATACGCGGACTTATTAACCCCTTCCTCGTCTCCCCTTCCCCTTATCTACCCCTCCCTGACCCCTATCGTCCGGTTGAAGTCCATTTATCAAAGTTTTCCCATGTCCAACTTAGGGTAATCTCTTAATCCCGCCTCAACTCACCTTCATCCATATCAATTATGAGGGTCCGGCCAAGATTCTTCTCGCTCTCTCTCTCTCTCTCTCTCTCTCTCTCTCTCTCAACCGCAGCATCAACATCATCAGTGTCGTCTTCACAAAAATGTTTCAAAACCCCAGGTCCATATATATATGGGTCTCCGTTAATACGTTCGTTCTTATTTTTCGGTGGGTGTCATATTACTGTTGTCCAACCTCTATGTTGTCATCAAACACACATACTTTGTTTATTTCAGGTGCACAAATCGCATCTCGGTGTTCTAGGCAATATGTTTTTGTCCGAACACCATTGACTTAACAAGAAATACTTGTTTCAAATACAAGATATCATCTCTCATTTAATGGCAATAAACAATAACGTCTGAAAAGTTGGCATTGCTTTTTCAGCAACTGGCACCATTTCCCAACGCCTCAGTGGTCATCGTGATATTGGACATTGGCGTAAGCGCAGTCGTATCGTTGGTTTTACAATTCAAGAATCGCCGATGAATTTCAACGGCAAAATCATTTCTCGCAAATGTCTACATTTAGTTCTCGCTTCCAGAGGCAGTGATATAAACGTCCAGCCTCTAAGGTGACATCACACATATACAGTACGCCATAGCACATACACAAAACCTACTGTGTTTTTGTTTGGATCACTCGCACCCAATGATAATAAAAGGACGACCTCTCCTTATCTGGCCAATGCGATAACATTCACGTTGGATTTCCTTTTAACTAATAGTGTTGCTTCCTTCCTTCCTTTCTTTCTTCTCTCTACTCCTCCCCTCTTTTGCCAAGCTTCAATCTCCCCTCTCCCTCTCTCTCTCTCTCCTCTTCGGAAACGTTACTTAATCGCTCACAAACGTTGGTTAAATGAATTGATTTTTTTTACTGGATAAACGTCAAGATAACAAACACTGAATTACTGTTTGTACAGTAACGGAGTACATCTTTGAATTTATATAATATATTACTACCAGACACAATCTCCACTCTCTCTCTCTCTCTCTCTCTCTCTCTCTCTCTCTCTCTCTCTCCTCTTCGGAAACGTTACTTAATCGCTCACAAACGTTCGTTAAATCAACTGATTTTTTTTACTGGATAAACGTCAAGATAACAAACACTGAATTACTGTTTGTGCAGTAACGGAATACATCTTTGAATTTATATAATATATTACTAACAGACACAATCTCCCCTCTCCCTCTCTCTCTCTCTCTCTCTCTCTCCTCTTCGGAAACGTTACTTAATCGCTCACAAACGTTGGTTAAATCAACTGATTTTTTTTACTGGATAAACGTCAAGATAACAAACACTGAATTACTGTTTGTACAGTGACGGAATACATCTTTGAATTTATATAATATATTACTACCAGACACAATCTCCTCTCTCTCTCTCTCTCTCCTCTTCGGAAACGTTACTTAATCACTCACAAACGTTCGTTAAATCAATTTATTTTTTTTACTGGATAAACGTCAAGATAACAAACACTGAATTACTGTTTGTGCAGTAACGGAATACATCTTTGAATTTATATAATATATTACTACCAGACACAATCTCCCTCTCCCTCTCTCTCTCCTCTTCGGAAACGTTACTTAATCGCTCACAAACGTTCGTTAAATCAATTGATTTTTTTTACTGGATAAACGTCAAGATAACAAACACTGAATTACTGTTTGTACAGTGACGGAATACATCTTTGAATTTATATAATATATTACTAGCAGACGCAATAACACTAAGACTCATAAAAGAACCAGATCAACACAACAGCAGCCGCTAGAATTTGGTGACTAACATTCCGCTACATAATGGGAACGACTACAGAGTTATCAAAAACAAAAACGATCAACCAAATAGTACCCAGAGCTTTCTCCTGCGGCGTCGCCCGTACACATAACACACGGACACCCCCAGCAGCAGCAGCTAACAGCGGCAGCAGCTAACAGCTAGAACAGCAACAGCTTGGGGCGTGACACACCGGAGCCGTCTTCATGACACTTATTAAACTCTCTAACGGCCGGGCCAAAAGACTCTTAGAACCACTTGTTCCGTAATTATTTGTCGCATGTGGCGCTAAATCTCTCTCTCTCTCTCTCTCTCTCTCTCTCTCTCTCTCTCTCTCGCCTCCGAATAGAAAGACGAACACGGAGCGGCAGGACGTGAAGGGTTTAGTTTATTGCCGCTTACTTATTCCTTCCTTATTCCTTTCTCTCCTTTACGTTCAATTTCGACTTCTCCCCCTTCCCGCCCCGCCCCCAAGACGTTTCCTGCAACATTACATTGAAGCAATCGACGTGTAACGTACGAGAACAGAATTTTCGTTGTTATAAACACAAAAAAATTGCAATGGGCTTATTTACATTACAGTGTATTCAAGAACAAACATACGTTTTATTTACTTTATTAATTAATAATAATAATAATAATAATAATAATAATAATAATAATAATAATGACATGTGCATTAGTATTAAAAGATGCGCTTTTATTATCATTATTACGGAGGCTATAATGAACGCCGAATTTTTCCGTTTGCGTTTTTGTATGGTTAAGAGAATAGAGACATTGTGAATTATAAAACATCTCGGTCTCCATACCTCTGATATAGGAACCACAATAAGCAGCAGCAGAAATCCTCATACCCCAGTAGCACGATTATGTTACCGTTACAGATGAGAGAGAGAGAGAGAGAGAGAGAGAGAGAGAGAGAGAGAGAGAGAGAGAGAGAGAGAGAGAATTTCCACTAAGTTCTTCTCCTCCTGCTGCGTTTACTTTCTTTTTCTGGAAAGCAAAATGGAACCACAGAGGAGCCACAATGAAGAATAAAACTTGAGAAGAAACCTATTGGAGGCCTTAGAGAGAGAGAGAGAGAGAGAGAGAGAGAGAGAGAGAGAGAGAGAGAGAGAGAGAGAGAGAGAGAGAGAGAAACCGCTTGGAGGCCTTGGAGAGAGAGAGAGAGAAAATCATTTGGAGGCCTTGGAGGAGAGAGAGAGAGAGAGAGAGAGAGAGCACAAACACACAGACACACACACACACACACACACAGCTCTCTAAGGGCGCCTCTTGGGAGGGCCCTTACGAGGCTCTCAGTATTGTGCCAGTTTACGCCTGGGCCCCCACTTTGTAGTCTCTTGGCGGAGGAGTGTTTTAGGGCCTGTTAGGACCCGCGACCACCGAGGAAAAGGACTTGCTTATTGGATTTGCCAACCACTTTGTCCGATGGTCAGGAGATGCGGAAGAGAAGGGGGAGGGGGACGGAAGGGGAGGGGTGATGGAAGGCAAGAAAAGAACTTTGACTGGAGTAATGGGAGGTGAGTTAAGAGGTGGGGGACAGAACATCACAACTGACCAAAACTTAGAATGTGTAGATACGACGACGCCATTACTCCATTTGAGACCCGTGAACAGTGAAGATGTCAGTTTCATTTTCGTGGGCAGCAAAGACAAAGATAAAAGATAAAGATAAAATCAAGTAACAACAAAGACAAAGATAAAAGTTAAAGATAAAATCAAGTAAATGTGACACTATAATAAGAACAGAACACGATACGGATGTCATAACAGAACAATCACAGTAACCTTGGGCAAAGCTTGCAATAACACTGAGTCAACCCAGATGAAATCAATTAGTAAATTAGGTCACGACCTGTAAAGAAGAGAAATCACAACAATTAACCTGAGCAATGACCGCAGGACCCATTTAAAGCGATCCCTTGTCTGAATTTTTCCTCGGAGAAATGACAGCCAACTGCGAAATTTAAGAGAACGCTGAGGAGCAGATAATATTATGCGACTATAATAGTGCTGGTGTCCATCATTCACTCAGTACTACCCTACTAACATCACCCCCGAGGGGTAAAGGGAGGGGGGAAAGGGGGGGAGGGGGGTCTCACGCTTCCCTCTGACAACATCACTCACAAATAAATTACCGATCCCAACCCTGAGGATTATGGAAGGGGAAACGATAAAATGGGAATAAATCAAGAAATAGGATGACAGACCGGTGGAAATGGACACTAATGCTTCAAAAATGTAGGGAATCGGTCACTTGGGAGAGAGCAAAACCACTCGGACACTCGCGAGGGAATGGCCACGAGAGGGGAAGGGGAAGAGGTGGGGGATACCAAGAAAAAGAGGGGACGAAGCTTGGAAGCGAACGTGGAAGAAAGTAACATTACGAAAAATGAAGGAAACGCACTGGATATCTTCATCCAGCAATTTTGTACATTCCAGAATCTGTCTACAGGCGCGCGTGCACACACACACACACACACACACACACACACACACACACATATATATATATATATATATATATATATATATATATATATATATATATACACATACAGTATATAACCAGGAACTATGTAAATGAGCGTACGTGCAAAATCTTCATAAAACTTTAGGCAGATCTCTTACATAGGAGTAAATCAAAGAAACTATAAGTAAAACATTTAAAGCACTGAAGGGACTTCGCGTAAATAACCTTTAAGTATCTGAAAATTAATCTCTATCAAAAAATTATCTGACTACAAGCACGGAATATCAAGGTCATAATCACATGCGCCATTAAACTTCTCTCCTCTCTTTCGCAACATTGTAATATGAGACTTTAAATTATCATCTGTCTACGTAATACCACAAAAAAAATTATTTTATTTTCATGTGTTTTTATTGTTCTGCTCCACTTGGGTACAACAACAACAACAGTAATATTAGTAATACTAATAATAATAATGGGTAAAATTTTATTCATGCTCTACAAAAAAAAAATACAATGTCAAGCAAAACCAGTTAACAGTTCAATATTAGTGTTTACTGTTTGTAAAGACTGAAGCAATAGAGGCTTAAAATAGAATTAAAGAAGGAGACCTTTCTCTCTCTCTCTCTCTCTCTCTCTCTCTCTCTCTCTCTCTCTCTCTCTCTCTCACAAACAAACAAACAAGCGCACATCGTCTGCTGATCCTACTTTACAAATTCCTCAGATGATGTTCTCTCTCTCTCTCTCTCTCTCTCTCTCTCTCTCTCTCTCTCAGACATCTTCCCCAACAGAGAGCACTGGCGGCTAGGCCTGTCCATCACCCCAAATTAAATTTATTGGAGTCGTTATTGGGGGACATTAGTGGAGATTAGAGTTACACTGACCAGCATGCCAAGTGGATGTGGTCAGCAGAACCACACATGAAACGCAACCACCCTACCCCCCCTTCTTCCCCCTCCCCCACACCACACCCTTTCTCCTATACCCCCTCCCCCATTTTCCTTTGAACAGCCAAATTTTCCTTCTCGTCAAGATAAAGAAAAGAAGTTACGAAACCCGCTAGTCTTTTATTAAACCCCTTTTTTTCAAGATCGCCAAGACAGAGGAAAAGTTAAGAAACTGCCCAACCCTTATTTCCCCTAAAACCCATTTTTTTTTCCTCTATCTCTATTTCTCCTCGTAGGAGAGTGGGGAAATAACAGCCGCCCTTTTCCTTAGAGTAAGAGTGGGAACAATTTTACCCTTTCCCTTTAACTCCCATTTTTCCTCACAGTAAGAGAGAGTGAAAAGAGATTAAAAACATCTTATTTCCTCAACATCATGTGTGAGAGAAAGGCGTTAGGAGTCCCAAATTCCCCCCTCCTTTCACCCCTATTTTTTTCTTTTTTTACCTCATCAAGAATGGGGGAAAGATGCTGATAGAACCCTTTCTCTTAGCTCTTTCCCCCCTCCCCCTCACAGTCAGAGAATGAGACAAGAGACTGAGAAAATTCCCTCCTTCAATTCTCCTTTTCTCTTAGCAGTACAGTGAGACAAAGTTTAAAAAACAGCGTGAGGGTAAATAACCCGATATGCATCACATCTCATTTTCCATCAAACCTGACTGTAAACTAACTAGAATCAGACATATTCTAAGGAAAAAATTTTCTATTTTTTATCAAAATTTTATTAGAGAAGAGACACAAACAAACACACACACACACAGCGATAGAGAGATTTCTCCCTGCCAGCCTACCGATAACTCAATTCAACATTCCGAATGCGACCTCTTTCCTAAATAAATCAACACAAGAGGCAACACACAGTTCAGCTGAGGGAGATGATAACCATTCACCTACGCGAGTGTGAGTCCAATAAAACATGACAAAAATCACATACGGACTAGAGGAACATAACCGCTTTACATCCCTAGGGCAGAGTTCTACATCCGTGAGTGATTCGGTGCCCCGCACCTTGAACGGGCGGTACGTAGAACGTTTTCCGCGAACGTTTAGGCGTGATTACCGACCGTCTACGCAGCAGCGAGAAGGCCAAACAGCTGTAGTACCCTCGGGACAGGTGAAAAGGCTAAACCTATATATTTTTAATCGATGGACACTGCTGGTGCAGGGAACGGAACATGTGGACGAATACTGGACATGGGGAAAATCGAGCGACGTAGCCAGAAAGAACAAAAAGAGAATAAAAAACAAGACTCCAAGAGGAAAAGAGATACCTACAGGAATCATAAAATACGGGGAAATGGATAATCCCAAAAAAAGACGAAATCACACCAAGAAAAACAGGTGGCAGCGGACAAAATCTTAAGTGCATATTAAGAAAACTTATTTAAATAAGTCGAAGAAAAAAAAAACAAGAGAGCAGAAACAGATATCGACAAAAACAGGAACGGGAGAAATGCCGACGTCGAAGAAAAATGAAAAGGCACCGAGAAATGAAGCTGGTAGCAGAAATCGACATGAATAATGGCGGTACATAAACTAAAGGAGAAATGCCAAACACGGCAGCCGGCCGACAGCTAATCTGTCATTACACAAGGAAACCACACGAAGGAAAAAAAAATAAATAACAACAATGCATTTGCAATAACATGCAAGAACCAGACACCGGACTGCGATATTGACAGTCTCGGGGGAAAAAACAAGAGGACGCAGAATCTGGGGAAAAAAGAAAAGAAAAAGAAAAAAATCACACAGGAAACATATAAGGGAAAGGAATGTGTCGTGGGTATGAAAGAATAAAAATAAAAGAACAAAATATACGAAAAGCTAAACTTATCAAATTTAGGTGAGTTTTCGTCCATACATTGCACCGCAGTTTTAATCATTAATAGGAAATTATCCCTCTAAAAGATAAAAAATAACCTATCCCCTACTACCGTACCATAAACATAATGTTTCTATTATTTCATATACATAAATGTTGTAAGATGACACACATTATAGGAAAAGTAGCAAAATATGACCCAATGTCATAAAAACTAGTGCGTCCCTTCACAATAATTTCACAGCATTTATTATGAAAAGTTATTAATTGAAACAGACTGGCCCTTTGTTTTTCTTGGAAGCCACCCTCTTAAGGAAAGGTGGGTTATGCTGAAACAAAAGACTAACTTCAATCTCACAAAATATCACTCCTCTACAATCTTGAATTTTAAAAGTCTAACTGAGTACTGTTGGGTACTAATAGGTTAACTCGAACGTTGATCATTTTCATAATGTTCCGAAAAAACAAGAGATTTTTCCTCAGAATGTGGCCACAGAAATTGAGAACTTTTGGAGAATGCGTCCCACCATTTCTGAGAATCAAACTTTTGGAGAATGCGTCCCACCATTTCTGAGAATCAGAGTTTGGAAAAACTCGTAGTACCACGTTGCCTTGACCTTAGGTCAGACACCCCAACCAAAGCCAGTTGCGGACTTGGTGACAGGGGAACAGCAAAGAAGGATGAAAAGACATCAGATATAATTACAGCATTAGACAGGAGAGGGCTATCAGAAATTTGCTATTTATTCCTTTGTTCCTTCAGTTTAAATGTTTTGGTTAACTCAGCACATCTCTGATATCTGCAAACAGACGGACGGACGGACGGACTGGCAGCCGACAGAGGACATTACTTCATTACCAGTCCGCCAATCCCGTCCTGCACTATTAGGAATATATATGTCGTGGGTTGAGCAGAATGTTCTCTAACATAAAGCACCTAACATAAAATGACCAAGCCTTACCTACATTCGGGTACAAAACAAACTGCCCTTTCGTTAACCATATCAACATTAATGTCTGGAGCCAAGTTTTAGCAAATAAATGCATAAATCGATCAATCAATAAATAATAAAAGAAAAACAAAACATAAGAAGGGCCATAGTACCCAAAATCGAGACGACCTCGCTAACAAAAGATTTCTCTGTACTGTGTCTTAAAAGCCGCATCCATTCGCCAATAATAATTAATATGTCGTGTCTGAGCACTTGCTAGATACGGTGGGGGGAGGGGGAGAAGGGGGGAATTGAAGGAAAGGGGAGGGAGAGATGAAACAAAGTAAAGGGAAGGTGGGATAGGGAGGGGAGGGGAGGAGGAGGAGGTGGGGGAGAGTTGGAGAATAGTCGGGACAAGGCAACAACTCATCGTGCTTATCAAAGCATCCTCCCCTCCCTCCTCCCACCTCAGTGCCTGCCCGTGGGTGGTGGGAGTGGGCGGATGGGTGTGTGTGGGGGAAGGGGGGTGCTTGGAGGTACAAGAGGCACTTCAATGGATGTGTTTGTGTGGCCAAGGGGGAGAACATCCACTAAAACCTCTTCAAGCACTAAATACATAGCTCAATTATGGCGCTCATAAACACCCAAGGTATAACGCTTCTCTCTTCTTCTTTTTTTTCTTGGGGGCGTCCCGTCCACTCTATCGTAAGAATATTTTCTCAGTTAGAGAGATAAAAAAGACAAGCGACAATTGAGAGAGAGAGAGAGAGAGAGAGAGAGAGAGAGAGAGGAATTATAAACGGTAAGAGGAGAGATAAAAAAGACAGAGAGCTTATAAGTTGTCGTTTGTTTTGCGGAGGAGGAGGGAGGGAGGGAGGGGGAGAGAGTGAGTGTGAGGAGTGGGAGGAGTGAGGAAGAGTGGTAGAAGTAGCAGTAGTACTGTAGTATTAGCACTAGGAGTAAAGCGCATATATACGCGTTGGCTCTGAATCCCTTATGCGACTCATGACTAAAAGCATTAAAAGGTTATCGATGAATCTTTTACTCTGGAGCGACGCGTCTTGCTGCGAAGTGAATGTAAATAACATGGGTAATGAGACAAGAGGCGAAAAAATCATGAAAAATCAACTAACATTATATATATATATATAATATATATATATATATATATATATATATAAATATACATAATATATATATATATATGTGTGTGTGTATATAATAAAAATACATATGTAGAAACTATATATATATGTTAGGTTTTACAAAAAATACACTATGACGGAAAGCGTTTAGATATGACTAGGATTTCTAGATTCTTTAATCGAATTTGGTATCTAAACATTCCCGTCTTATGGAAGCCTATAACGCGAGTAGGAAGAATGTATTTAACACAGTAGAGCTGTGTGGCTATTTTGTAATTTTATATATTACACATAGATATAAATAAAGGCAAACCCACGAAGGAAAAAGAAAAAACGTGGCTTTACCTTTATTTATACATTCATCACGTTCCATATTTTCGTGATTCAGTTAGACACAGGTATATGTACATACTACAATTTACAACAACAACAATTGACTGTAACCCTACCTCGCAAATCTTCTGGAAGGCTCCAATGATCCCTTCACTTACCTGAAAAAGACAAAAATAATATACGTGGCAATAACAAAATTCATGCAATTAGGACCGCTGAGTCTACTTATCGATTTTTACGCTCAGGACAGAGAAATGAATGTCGTGCATTTCACAACTACCGGTTATTTAGGGGAAAAATAATAATGAAGACATCTTTCACTCTTTGAAGAAGATTAGGGAATCAATTTAACTAAATATACACTACTACAAGTTATTCAAAAATTATAAAACTATTTTCTACTCTTTTTTATAACGAAAATGGAAAGCACAAAGAAAGACATCAATATTTCGTTTATCCTGCAATAATTTTTTTTTTTGTCATACATACACACTCCTCCTTCCTTCCTCCAGATATAATTCACTCATAATATAATAATAATAATAATAATAATAATAATAATACAATAATAATGAGAAGATAATAATAATAATAATAATAATAATAATAATAATAATAATAATAATCATAATAATAATAATAATAAGAAGAAGAAGAAGAAGAAGAAGAAGAAGAAGAAGAAGAAGAAGAAGAAGAAGAAGAAAGAAGAAGAAGAAGAAGAAGAAGAAGAAGAAGCTTGCTCCAAGACAGCCACGTGGAAACATCTTTTCCAGTAATCATGAAGAGTTGACCTTACCTTTCATCATGAAGAAAACATCTGAATACCTTCCTAAATAATAACCTTTTTCCTTCATATCCTAGATATTTGTCCTAAATATTTCCTAAATACTTTCATAACTATTTTACCATATACATTTACGACCCTTAGAATATTACATCCAACCAAAGTAAATATTCACATTTAAACATTATGTGGTGCAAAATTTATGAATGATAACCCTTAAATTAACAATGGTAATCTTAAAATCAACAATTATACCCTCAAAAATTAATAACTTTTTTCAGATGCGGTCAATGTTAATTTCCTTGCGAAATAATTGCTCCAATGTGGATATTTCATTATGGTTGGAGATAATATTTCATGCGCCGTAAATATATCTAGTAACCTTTATTACAGTGTCTAAGGATACCCTAACCATAATGCTAATATCATGACATCTTAACCGCCCAGGTAAATCACTTTAATAAAAAAAAAAAAAACATTGTTAACAGATGATAACCTTGGTGACAATGCCTCAAACTCGAGTATGAAAGAGTTAATCGGACGGCTGGGTCCCGTTGGGAAACACAGATAAAAAAACAAAAAATACTTGGACTCAAGATTTTTTGGCATCTACTTTAATAACATATCAGGACTGATCAAAACAAAATGTCCTATGATCAATATTTTTTTCACTGCTTCATCGTTTAACGAAAACAAATGAACGCTGATTATTCCCACGGCGTACCTTGAAATCCTTGAGATAAACAACCATCAAAACATCAAAATATCAAAATATCAAAATATCAAAATATCATCATAAACTCGAAAGAATATTATAATACCAAACGTTCGGATCTTGAGGAAACTTATCAAACCGACAGAGTAAAATTAAATAACAAAAAAGACGATATATACATACACATACATACAGGTTTATCTCTCTCTCTCTCTCTCTCTCTCTCTCCTCATATATATATATATATATATATATATATATATATATATATATATATATATATATATATATATATATCAAATATCAAAATATCAAATATCATAATATCGAAAGAATATGTCCGACAAAAATTAAATGACAACAGACGGTTATATATAATATATATATATATATATATAATATACAGTTATATATATATATATATATATATATATATATATATATATATATATATATATATATATATATATATATATATATATATATGAGAGAGAGAGAGAGAGAGAGAGAGAGAGAGAGAGAGAGAGAGAGAGAGAGGAGAGAGAGAGAGATCTTTATCACTCAGACCACCAGCATCCCCTCTCTCTCAGCCAGGGAGTTAACATGCACCTCGGTATTCAATAAATTTAACGATAAATTCCTTCTATTAATTAACGTCCGTATTAGATTAAGGCGTTGCGTAAATCCTCTTGACCGAAAAATTGTGAATAAATAAACAAAAGCATATTTATAATGCATATACAGTATATAATATATATATATATATATATATATATATATACTATATATATATATATATATATATATATATATATATATATATACACATATACAAACAAGCAAAGACCAATTGCAGAGAATAAAATAAAAAAAAGAAGACTCATTTAGTCCACGCAAACGTGCGTACTCGAGGAGGGCGTTTAATTTTAGCGCGTTAAACCAAAAACCCCAAAAAAGGAGTAGCACAGGAGGAGTGAGGTAGGGGTGGAGGAGGAGGAGGATGAGGAGGAGGAGGAAGAAGAGGTGGAGGGAGGATCCAATTAAGGATATTAGCGAAGCCTGAGAACAAGTACCGGTAGCAGAGAAGCAGCAACGTCTCTGCGCTCCGACTCTTCCAAGGATAAAAACCGGTTGAAGAAAGGAAGAAAGACCTTTCTTCCCTCTCGTCATTCCATCCATGGGAAGCTCACAAGAAGAAGAAGAAGAGGAAGAAGAAGACGAAGAAGAAGAAGAGGAAGAAAAGAGGCAGGACGCTTAGCCAAGGAGGCCAGGAATTCCTCGGAAGCATATGACACAAGTGGTCGGTGGTAAATCAATGGAAATACGACACAATTCGAAATAAAAGAGACGCGCAAAAACATGATAAAATCTACCGAGATGAGATAAAATAAACAAAATACAAAATAATATTAAGAGACAATGATTGGCCAGTGATTCTTTTAAAATGGCGTCACAATAAGACAGGACAAAAGGATACTGGTTATGTAACTTCAGTAAAATAAAAAAATAAAACCAAACACTACATATATAGTAATTTCAAGTCCGAAAGAAACGAGACTATAAAATCTGATTAATCTTGCAATCGGAAATTTGTTTATTTCCAAACGGACTTTTCTCCAAGTAAGGCAACTGCGGTGTAGAACACATTCACTGGAAAGGATGTTATGTAATCCTATCGTTGTTGTTTTTGTAGTAGTTGTGTAACAAACATATTCCACATCAATATAAGAAAAAACGTAAATGTTATTTTAATCACCCTGAAATTCAATGAAGTCCACTGTAACGACTATTATCATTTCAGACTAAAGTGACTGGAATTCACGAAAGTAAATAGGAACGATATAAACAAACGAAGTATAAAAGACGAAGCTAAGAAGAAAAACGAACATCAGATATTTGTTTATTTTGCAATAGATTTCTCACTCTATGGTTCTGGAGTTTTTCGGTCTAAGTTGTTTATTACGAAGCCGCGATCTTGCTGAGAGAGAGAGAGAGAGAGAGAGAGAGAGAGAGAGAGAGAGAGAGAGAGAGAGAGAGAGAGTCAGTACGGTAACAAACCAGTTTACCTCACCACTTCCCAGGTTAGTGAGCATTACTCGATTACAGACTACCTCTAAAAAAAAAAAAGCCACCCCAATATTGTAATCGTTAATCAGACGAAAGCGGGTCCACATTCCATCAGTCATCTTTCAGTGCAACATTCCGCTAAGATTCTCTTCTCTGGGGGACTCACTCCACCAGGAAATCTTATCCCGAGCGCTCCACCTAAGAATCTTACTCCTCCTCGAGATCAAATTAGGTTACCGTCGACCTGGAAACAGTTGGCCGCTTCGTGGAAATGAGGACATAAAAGGATCGATATTCAGAAAGCCACTGCTGAAGGAGGAGGAGGAGGAGGAGGAGAGGCAGCTGGGAGCCCTGGAGGAATGAATCTCCCGCGACGACAAAACAAACAAACAAACAAACAAACACAGAGAAGTCTGGCAGTCAACCTAAACACCGGGGTTAAATCGGCTATTATGAGTATCAAGCCAAAAGTTCTAATCGGCCATTGTCCCGATTGGATCCTGATTTTAAAGGGTTCCGATGCTATCTGGCGCAAAGTTGTGGGATCCAATTGTACTTCTCAAATGGGCGGCTGGGACTCTCTCGAGCCCTGCCTCGAAAATGTTGTTGGTTTTCCGGCAGGAAGGTTCCTGCCCAGACCCTCACCATGTGGGTTCCTGATACCATCTATTGGGGAGGGTAAGAAGCCGATCAACTCAGCTGTTTTGAGAGAGAGAGAGAGAGAGAGAGAGAGAGAGAGAGAGAGAGAGAGAGAGAGAGAGAGAGAGAGAATGGGGTCACTGGAAGAGAAGAGGGAGAAACTTCAAGCGATTGAGGAAACGAAAATAAAATGACGTCAAGAATTAGGTAAGATGGGAGTCAGTTTGAACAATATACCCAATAAGTTCGAACTAATGGCATCTAAATCTTAAAGCAACAAATATCAAAATTATTCCCCGACCTTGAGACTCCAAGCAAATAACGATGGTGACTCAACCCGACACATATCGCCTATAAATACCGCAAATATTCATATAAAAACACGTGTGCATATTTGCATGTGAAAAATGGCAACCATTCAAAACACACCACAGAGAAGCAGTCTGGTTTGTTTGCCGATTGGTCTGCCCTTTCCTCTCTCTTTCTCGCATATTCCTATTTTCTTCTGCAGAAGCTTGTTTTATTCCGCTTGTCCCAAAGGAATAATAATAATAATAATAATAATAATAATAACGGTGAAGAAATTCACAGCGGCGTCAGTGTAACTATATATCAAAAATATTTACTTACACCGACACCACAGTGGATTTCACCATTTTAGTGGCATGCGAGTATGAGATTCATATAATAATAATAAGAATAATATTATTATTATTATTTAGCTCATTCCACATCATCATAATAAGATCCCTAAACATCTTCGCAACCTCTTGGTAAATTCAACCTAACACTATTTTGAATTTTTGTCATCAGTGATGACAAACGCAACAGTAATACCCACACAAACAAAAACAACAGTAATACCCACACACACACACACACACACACACACAAATAACAGCAAATATCCACACGAACTAATACTGTGTATACCAAACGCCAACATTCCTCCCTGACAAAAGAACCAATGTGAAGCGAATCCCACGACTTAAACGCTGGGATCTATCGGTCTCCGATGGAGTATTTCATGTGGGTAAGGCCGCCGTCGGCCCAGAATCCCACCGGGTACACACGAGGAGGTCGATCGATATCCGCCACCTGACGAAGGTAGAGAGGGCCGATGGGCACCGCCTGCTGCTGACGTTGAGCCTTTGGGGCCTTGCCTATCTGTTGTGCCTGCCACAGTCACAGAAAGGCGTCTGCGGTTTGGGGCTCGCTAGTTTCAACATGCCCAAAACATCTTTTTGGAAAAAAAATGAAAAGCAGTTCTCACTCTCACTGTTTACCGAGTGCTTACCTATCTATTTTCTATTTTGCTATCCGTTTCTTGCATCTGATATTTTTGCTCGCTTGTATTTGTGTGCGAGTGTGTGTCTACATAAGTATACACATACGAGTGTGTACATACGGGGAAAATACACATCGGAAAAGACGCAAATAATCGAATACCGAAAGCGTTTTGAAAAGTAAATAGCTCGTCTTCTCACCAGCAGCAGGAGGGTGTGTAAAAACAACCCGATAGCGGAAAAGCTTTATCGAGGAACTCTCTCTCTCTCTCTCTCTCTCTCTCTCTCTCTCTCTCTCTCTCTGCGAAGGGAGGAAGGAAGGGAGGGGAGTCTTCGGGGCTAAGGCTTTTTCCCTCGCACGCGCGTGGCCACGTAAAACACGTGTCTACGCCGTCTGTAAGTGACAGGCCCGGTCGAGGATTTCCCCCACCCACAATAGACAGAAGCGAAGGGCTTTTAACTAATGTGGGGGAACTCTATCTGAATAAACAAAAGGAATAAATTGCCAATTTCGCCAGATGTGCTGCAATTAACGATGCAAGGCGGTTTAACATCGGGATGGTCCATCCCCGCTGCAGAATCTCTGCAATCGGTAATTTTAAAACCGTCGATTCCGTGAGGGGAAAACGCCAACCAGGCATAAATTTAAATCGAATTGTCTGCGCCACCAGGCATGGGAAATCCGCCACTTACATCCTGAGGGTCACAAGTAAACAGCCGTAATCCGGTTTCTGAACGTGTCATCTTATTCAGGGGAGTTTTGCGTCCTTTCAAGATGCCACAGAGGAAGACAGACTTTAATTACCAAGCGGCAATTACCATTCTGGTTCAGTTTACCATGCATAATACCATACAGAAAACAAATTCCGTGTACGTGTTCACCATTCCGCGTTATATCATGCTGACGATGAATCGTAAATTCTATGGCTCGCACAAATCTTCTTTCTTCCAATAGACCGGGCCTTTGCTTCCTTTTAGGGCTAAAGCTCACACCTTCCCTCACCTCTCTTTTTTTACTTTTTCCAGACATGAGCGCAATAAGACCATTAGCTCCAGAGTGCAAGTTCTAACGGCCTTTACATTAGAACCAGGTTACACTGAAAAATAAAGGGCTTTCACAATCTTTACTTCCAAATCATCAAATTGTCTCCACTTTCCATTCTCCCTTGAGTTTTATTTTTTTTTTTAAATCTCATCACCTCTCACCTTCCTCCACACCTAAAAAACACTTTTCCAAAATCCAGCCACCTCTCATATCTCTCCTCTTGTAAAAATGTCTCTTTTTGACTTTTGAAAATACTCGTCTCCAAAATCTTGTTGCTTCTCGTCTCCTTCCACCTTTAAAAGGATCTCTTTCCAAAATTCTCTCCAATTCTCATCGCCCTCCACCTTTAAAAAGAATCTCTTCCTAAGTTTCTCTTCACTTCATCTCTTTCCACCTTTAAAGGGAACTTTTCCCTAATTTCTCTTCACTTCTCATCTCCCTCCACCTTTAAAAGAACCTCTTCCCAAAATTCTCTTCACTTCTCATCTCCCTCCACCTTTACAAGAATCTCTTCCCAAATTTCTCTTCACTTCTCATCACCCTCCTTCTTTAACAGTCTCTTCCCAAATTTCTCTTCACTTCTCATCTCCGCTTCCACCTTTAAAAGGATCTTTTCCCTAATTTCTCTTCACTTCTCATCTCTCTCTCTCTCTACCCTTAAAAGGATCTTTTCCCTAATTTCTCTTCACTTCATCTCTTCCCTTGAAAGATCTTTTCCCTAATTTCTCTTCTCTTCTCATCTCTCTCTCTCTCTATCTTAAAAGGATCTTTTCCCTAATTTCTCTTCACTTCTCATCTCTCTCTACCGTTAAAAGAATCTCTTCCCAAATTTCTCTTCACTTCTCATCCTCCGCCTCATCAATAATTAAATAAACCTCTTCCCCAAAATGCTGTTCACTTCCTTACTTCCTCCCATCCTCCACCTGTAAAATCCCTTCACAATTCCCTTCCCCGTCCGAGCCGTCACAGGACGGTCATACCGCGAAGCAGTTGTGCAGGCATAAGCCACTTGTTGGGACCTGTATAAATAAAACAAGGGGTGGGGGATGGGATGCTGATGTCGCTAAAGAGATTACGATGGTCTGAAAAGCAGGGGGAGAGAGAGAGAGAGAGGGAGGGGGGGAATGACGACCCCCTATATCCTCCCACAGGCACCACCCAATGCTCCCTTTTCCTCTCTACTCCAGGAACATCATCATCATCAACACCATCATCAACATCACGTGAACGGTGAGAGGGACAGATGAGGTCATGGAGGGATGCGGGTCACGTTAGCAGAAGAGGTCGATGCCTGACGAGGGTCAAATCCAGGACATTGAGGAAACAATGTGCAAGTCACGTTAACAGTAATGCATCACTTGACGCATTTAAGTGACAAACATATACTGTCCGTTGTAAGTGTAGTAAAATAACCCCGTTGGTTAAGTAAACTAAGTGCTTAAAGAGATAAGTAGTAAAAAGAGTAAAATACCCAGACCATTAATGGGAAATGCTGTTTATAAGTGCATTACTTCAACTCGCAGGTTAACTGATAAATATATCCGTTACGAAAAAGCCGTAAGAAAATCTCTATGATGAAAAATTGTAAATATTTCAATAAAAGGAAGCGAATAAGAATGTTAACAAAACTAAAAGGCTACAATCAATACTTATAAAAAATAACACCAAGTAAATAAATATATAGTCTATAAAAAACACTGACTGAAAGACGACAATAAAAAAAAACCCTTCACATACAGAAACAAATTCAATCGAACACCATAAACCACAAGGGAACATGCTATTAAACACATTAAAAATACGACAACCATCATAAACAATGAAAATTGCAGACATCATCTAATTTGCTCATCTCACTGAATCCCTCAGATATACCTGTCATCAAATGTCCACTTTTTATTAAAATCTTTATGTACGAATGATTGAACAGGAAGTAAAAATCAATATATTGAAAAAAATATATGACAAGTCCACTGATTTGGAAGTTGACTAACTCTCTCTCTCTCTCTCTCTCTCTCTCTCTCTCTCTCTCTCTCTCTCTCTCTCTCTCTCTCTCTGTTTAGTGGCATAACCCAGTATCCCATCCACACACACTTACAAAAACCCCTTTTCCCATACACGCCCCTAACATATCTCCAACCCCACCCTCCCCACCACCTTCATATTCTCTATCTTCCACCCCCCTCTTTCCCTCCCCCACCCAGACGGAAACACACACACACACATATACGCATATACATACACACACACGCATACAGGAGCAGCGTCGGGCGCCTGCAGTTGACAAGCCCGGTAGGGGGGCGCTAATTTCGCCTAATCGCGTATCATTCCCGGGAAATGCAGGGAGGCTCGAGCCCAAGGATGAAAGGGATGTAAAGATGACTCCATTCCGACCAGAAAATAGAGGAGAATCGATCCTCTCTCTCTCTCTCTCTCTCTCTCTCTCTCCTGAAGAAGTGAAAGAGAGAGAGAGAGAGAGAGAGAGAGAGAGAGAGATAACAACATCATTCCTGAAGGAGAGACAAAGATTACGGTTCTGAGTCTCACTGCTGAAGGAGAGAGAGAGAGAGAGAGAGAGAGAGAGAGAGAGAGAGAGAGAGAGAGAGCGGAAGTTGTTTCATTCCTGTAGGAGAACCAGAGATTGAAGTCGAGTCTCGCCATTCAAGGAGAGAGAGAGAGAGAGAGAGAGAGAGAGGTGAGAGAGAGAGAGAGAGGAGAGAGAGAGGAGGCATTATTGGAGGAGGAGGAGGAGGAGGAGGAGGAGGAGGAGGAGGAAGAAGGCGAGGCAAGAAGGACCCCCAAGTCTCTATAACCTGTCGGGGAAGTGTGCAAGTGACGGCGACGCTGCAGGTGAGCTAATTAATCCGGAAAAAATAACGAAGTTCCCCCTGGGCCTTCGTTCACCTGGTGCGACATTCCGAGCTGCTAGGTGGCGGAGGCATCCATGATTCTGAATGGGGCTTAGGGGGCGACGGTGGGGTGTGGGGGGTGGGGGATTAGAAAGAGAGAAAGAAATGTACTTAGATTAACTGGAGTGACGGATGCCTGAAGGTCAAGTATTCCTCGTCGTCCCAGATTTCCGAACCAAAATGAGAGAGAGAGAGAGAGAGAGAGAGAGAGAGAGAGAGAGAGAGAGAGAGAGAGAGAGAGGAGAATGAGAAACGACTTCATTTAAGAGGGACAACACAGTGACGTGACGCGTCTATTTCAGAAGCGGAGATGAGGCTATTTTTCAAAACGCACCATTGGTGACGTGTTGACATGCTTGACGTCCTCGCCATTGTTCCTGCACAGGAGAGAGAGAAGAGAGAGAGAGAGAGAGAGAGAGAGAGAGAGAGAGGAGAGCCATCCCCCACTGGCGATAAAGGCATGTCATTTGCTCACAACAAAGCCGTAAGTAGGCCTATGAGACGCCAATTATGCTACCAGGGTCCCTTTCCGTACCATTAATTAACTCCAGCAGAGATACACTTGATAAACGCTGTGAAGCAAATTGCAAGAATGATCGATCTAAGGAAAAATATACACTAAATGACAATTTTATATCATGACTGTTAAGTTTGAAATCATTCAATTGCAGGTAATATCTTTAATCAAAACATATTCAGATCATTTACCTTAATAATTCAACTAGTTGATAAAGTGTTTTATATCAAACCCATAAGCATCCATCACACAAAAAATCAATCAATCATACTGGATATTTTACATCACCATCTGTCTGCTGATAGACAGTGAATCCCGCATAAAAATCCATGAAGAAAAATCGCCTTTTCCAAAAAACTACAATTTCCTATCTGGAGAGCTTAGAAGAAAGAAGGGAGTTAGCCATTAAATTATATGAAAGAGGCTCATGAATGGCGCATCAAGTTAAAACGTCAAACATGAAACTGATAATCTATTAATTATTATCAGGCAGGTTGAAAATATACACACTTAAAAAAAAATATTTTAAACTGAGTGCCAACAAATTATTCCACTAAAGTCCGCTGACACAAACATTTAAACAATTCATTTTTATAGCGTTAAGAATGGCCGCAACTTTGAACGGATTTTAAAAACTGGCGTCGCAGCTACTAATGTCATCAGCGGCGCATGGCTCTATAATATACCTCAGATATTTATCTCGGACAGGTATCAATTTTTGTCAGTCGTACATGTCGAAGGTCACTTTGTCCCTCACGACAGGAAATTCCAGGCTTAGGAATGAGATTTCACTCAGCATTCCGATCAGACAT
>NC_089752.1:6803000-6810500 GCF_040412425.1 Macrobrachium rosenbergii
CAGAGCGTGTGTGCTCATCCATTCTCGAAAAAGCCCATATGCATTTATTTATTTATGTACCAAACACAACAAATTTTGTGCATTACATATATTTACACACACACACACACATATATATATATATACATACACACACATATATATATATATATATATATATATATATATATATATATATATATATATATATATATAGAGAGAGAGAGAAAGAAAGAGAAAGAGAGAGAGACACTATAACTCCGATCTCTGAATCCGCGACATATTTCCTCAGTTCATCAAGGACCCATGTTTCCACGTCCGTATGGGCTAACTAGAGACAGGCGTGCTATTTCAGTTCTCTTAACCAGCACAAGACACCACAGCCTTTTAACTCGGTGTCATCCACGTCACGACGAAGCCGCCCTGTCTCTCTCTCTCTCTCTCTCTCTCTCTCTCTCTCTCTCTCTCTCTCTCTCTGAGCGGATTTTATTTTGTCTATTGCTTACGGCACCTTGAGTCATTCCGCTAATTTCTGCACATGACTCGCTCGTATTCCCTATCTACAGACTACTTTTTCGAAATTTAATTTTGCTCGTGTTATCTAGCGCTGCAGTGTCTGTGATCGTCTACGCAGGCTTAGCTACACATACGTCATGTTTCCATACATTAATGCTGCAAGTATGCCACTACGAAATTACACACAATGTACATAACTCATATTAATATCATATTTATATATTCACAAGCATGTATGTACTTATGTTCTCACATTAAACATACCTAATAGCACCTTATGAATATGGATGCATGTGTGTTTAAGTGGATATGAATGTAAGTATGTATGGATGTATACTTGTCAAGTTTTTATTAATATCATATTTATTGATTCACAAGTATGTATGTACTTACGTTCTCACCTTAAACATACCTACTAACACCTATGGATGTAAGTATGCATGTGTGTTTAAGTGGATATGAATGTATGTATGTATGTATGTATGGATGTATACTTGTCAAGTTTTTATTAATATCATATTTATATATTCACAAGTATGTATGCATTTACGATCTCACATTAAACATACCTAATAACACCTACGAATGTAAGTATGCATGTGTGTTTATGTGGATATGAATGTAAGTATGTATATATGGATGTATACTTGTCAAGTTTTTACAAGGAAAAAGACCCTTCTCCGTTCCCTCTCGCTACGGCACCCCGTCCCTTTTAATCATTTTCCATTTCCCGTGATAATTAACGTGATTCTTTCCCCTCTCCAGCTGATCACCTTCTGACCTCACAACTTAAACGACTACTCCAAAAACGTGAAGTCATGATGACCATTCTCTCTCTCTCTCTCTCTCTCTCTCTCTCTCTCTCTCTCTCTCTCTCTCTCTCTCCCACACCTGAAATGATGGCAGATAATGCAGGCTGTCAACTCATATCTTTTTTTATAATCTACTGTTTGCTAAGCTGCAACCCACTAGGTACAATTCGTTGATTTTTAATGACTAAGAATGGTGGCAATTTTACGATGGAAATATCATGGCCGCGATCTTTAATGCAAACCGATGTAAAAAAAAAAATAAATTATTATGGCTGCCATCTTTAATGCACACCGATGTAAAAACTAAATGATTATGGCTGCGATCTTTAATGCAAGCCGATGTAAAAAAAATATATTATTATGGCTGCGATCTTTAATGCAAACCGATGTAGAAACTAAATGATTATGGCTGCGATCTTTAATGCAAAGCCGATGTAAAAAATATACATATGGCTGCGATCTTTAATGCAAACCGATGTAGAAACTAAATGATTATGGCTGCGATCTTTAATGCAAGCCGATGTAAAAACTAAATTATTATGGCTGCGATCTTTAATGCAAACCGATGTAAAAAAATAAATAATGATTATGGCTGCGATCTTTACTGCAAACCGATGTAAAAATTAAATTATTATGGATGCGATCTCTAATGCAAATCTATTTAAAAAAATAAATGATAATGGCTGCGATCTCTAATGCAAACCGATGTAAAAAAAAAAAAAATAATAATAATAATTATAGCTGCTATCTTTAATGCAAACCGATGTAAAAAATAAATGATTATGGCCGCGATCTTTAATGCAAATCGATGTAAAAACTAAATTATTATGGTTGACATATTTAATGCAAACCGATGTAAAAACTAAATTATTATGGCCTCGACCTTTAATGCAAACCGGTGTAAACAAAAATAAATTATCTCTTCCAAAAAGATATGAAATGTTCGCGATGCTCCAGATTGCTTTGTCAATACTTATTTTTGTAAAGAAACTATCTGCAATGGCTGCCCATGAATAGATAATCTAACAATGAAGGATCTTCGGCAAGATAATGAAAACAGTTTACAAAGTGATTCCAGAATTTAAGGGACCCAACACAAAGCCATTTTGAACTTAGAAACAAAGGGCCCAGTCAAAACAAAGGCTGATGTACAGCTTTATAATATAAAAAAAAAGGTTCAACGTTAATTTCAAATTTACAAAACAAAGAAAGAGGAAGGGTGCCGGATGTTGATCTGGTTTCCCGACAGAATCTCAATTTATGCACAGCATTCAGTCAAAACACGAGGAAAAAAATATTCTTATTGTGTTGCCTACATTATAAGGGAATCATATGGATCTAATCATTTACATGTGCAATGACAGACTAATTTGAATATGTATTTGAATTTCTCAGCCGCCAAAGAGTTCCTTCGAGTACTCAATAGCGGCACTCGATGTTTAAAGGGTTCCCTTTGATGCCTAACGCCAAAGTTAAGCTTGAGACATCACACTTGATATCGGAAAGACTTCCCTGAGGGTTAAAACAAAATTATGACATCATCTGATACTTATAACATTTCCTTCTTGAGCGCTTAAGTGAAGCTAAGACACCATAAGTGAAAACTAAAAGACACTTCGTAAGTAGTGTAGAGAAGCCAAGACCTTGTATCTGATATCTAGGGGGAAAACTAAAGGTCTCGGTTTCCAAAAGCGTTTCTCTGACGCTGAAATGAGACTGAAGACATTACGCTCGAGATTGAAAAAGACGATCAACCACCGCATTCCCTTCTCCTGCCTTTCTCCTAAATGTCCCCTGCAACACAACGGGCGCAACACTCGATCGTGAAAGAAAGCATCGAACTTCCTCCCTGTCTTTTCCCCAACGAGGACGTCGCTATTATCTGTTAAAACTCCCTCCTCTTCCCCCACCTTTTTTTTAAACGCGGGGAAGACAAAACAAAAATATAACAAACTTCCCTTTTTTGGGGGAATAAATCTTAGAAAAATCCCTCAACTCAAAGCTACCTTTTCCCCTCGAGTTCTTAACCCATCCTTCCTTTCCCCCTTTTTGTGGTACCCTCCTTTATCCCTCTTTCCCCTCTCACTGCCCTCCCTCCCTCCCTTTCCTATGAAGCGGAGGAGGAGGAGGAGGAGGAGGAGGAGGAGGAGGAGAGTGTGAGTGTGAGAGGTTCGTCATAACGGCGGCCGCAAAGAAACAAACAACGTAAGTAATTCGTCGTAAGTTTGGGAGAGACGGGTGGCGAGCAGCTCCGTGCCACCGTTATTTATAGTTCGCAGACCTAGACCCATGCCAAGACCTCAGTAGCGCACCACCTCTCTCTCTCTCTCTCTCTCTCTCTCGCTCTCTCTCTCTCTCTCTCTCGTGTCTGTGCCAGCCAACCCCAATTCCCCTCATCCTCCACCTATCTCATTCCTCCCTCCCCTCATTCTCCTCACAACGACGCTTTCCCTCAGATTGCCCAACTTACCTTGTAGTATGAAATAACTCCTCCCCTCCAGACGATACCTCATCGCACAAAGGCCAGCACCAGCAGCAGTACCTATCAATAAAAGTGGGAGAACATCGCCAATCCCTAAAACCATCAAGTATTGTGGACCCTTCCTTTAATGTTTCCTCAATATCTCCCCTAACGTCTTCGTCCGTCATATTTCTATTTTTATTATTATTTTTTTTTTCGCGATGTTGTTTCCCAAGTTTTAATCTCTGGTTCGTGTCTTCCTTGTCATCATCGCCATCATTTTCTTCCTCTCCTCCTCCTCCTCCTCCTCCTCTTCTTCTTCTTCTTCGTCATAGTTTTCCTGGACATCTTGAAGCACCCAATTCAACACGTGAACCCTCTCTCAGCCAATCATCCCGATGGCATTTATTAGCGCCATTTATTTCACTCTTATTCTATTCCTTACACCGTATATATCGCCCCCGAGTTCATACAAAACCTCGGTCATGGAGGCCATTACCATGAATCATAATTTTCCCTGATCGCTGCTTTCTCTCTCTCTCTCTCTCTCTCTCTCTCTCTACTGCTGCTGCTGCTGCTGCTACTGGTCTAGCCCTCAGCTTCGAATTAATATTGCTTGTTCTCCTTCTTTCTTTGCTTTTTTCCACTTTTCAAAATGTTGTCTCTCTCTCAAAACACAGTTTGAAAATTTCATAATATGCATCATGCTTTCAGTCATGATATCTATACAATTCTTTCTCTTTCCTTTTTTATTCATTTGTACTTAACGATACCACACGTTCTCTCTGATTTGTTTATTTATTTTCCTCACACATTCTATTCTGTGGAATCACGCTTCACAATTCAATACTCTTCGGTGGCCTTTAAAGGATGCTTGTACATTACTATTAACGATAACACAATGATGAATCCCGAAAGTCAGATTACTGTTTCATAAATCTTTCGTCAAATGAAGTGATCTGTTGGTCTGAAGATGAATATTCATCCGAATAAATATCTATATTCAACGGCAGGCCCCAAATGACAGGAATGTCAAGCACGGGGGCTCTGAATGAACTTGTAAAACATTCTTCAATGACCTTTAAATCGCGAGATCTTCCTCAGACTCGAATGAATAAGGAAATTTAGTCTGTGGATTATGAAAGAAGTTTCTAAAGAAATGCGATTCTTTGGTTACCTTTGTCCAGATACCTCAAATCGAGTTTCATGGCTGAGCTGCGCCCTATCCCAGCGAACGTCCCAGTGCCAATTACTGTGGGGGCAAGGGAAGCACTTCTGAGATTGCCTGAAAGGCAATTAGGCATTCAGAGGCCTCGAGAGTCTCTCAGAGCGCGGTGACAAACGGCGTAGTAAATGTCGTCGACGGCAGGACGGAAGAAAAAAAAAATCTTTGGCGTCAAGTTATGACGAACAATATAACTAAGGCCGACGGAGAGACCAAAATCGTCAGTTGATGACGTACGCTAACCACTGAATTTATGTAGTAAAGGCGTTGGTGTCAACTCATGACGGATTCGGGCGACTTACTACACGGGCCAAATAATAATAAAAAGAACACATTTTCGAGTAACCTTTGTGAATGTTACCCAAGTGAATTTACATAATTTCAAAGATCTAGCGTCATCTTAAGACGAACGCTATTCCTAAAGTACATAAAAAAAATTGATATTAAAACTTTTGGTGTCCTCTCAATACATAATATACCTCTAGAATATGAAAACAGAAGGTTTCCTTGGCCTCAATTTATGACAAACATTATCACTACGGTATATACAAAAACTCCCTTGGCCTATGCATTTGACGACCATTCGCTAAAACATAACCCAACCGATAATTTCAGCGATATGTATGTGGTCAGAATGAACTTTTTTTTTTGGGGGGGGGTGCCTATGAGACTATGAGAACAGAAAAGGATTAAGTGATTGATACCCGATAACAAACCTGGATACAATACCAAATGTTAGTGAAACTTGAAAAATATAACTAAATGCCTGAATAACACGAAAATTTGTACAATAACAGATGTTAGTGAAACTTGAAAAATATAGCTAAATACCTGAATAACATCATAGACTTATCCAATAAATTCCCCCAAAATCTCTAATAAATAAATACCAATGTATACCTCTTCACTTAAAAAAAGACCCATAGAAAGAGGATCTACGGACCTTATACCCACAAGCACAATGAAAACAGCCTTGGGTATGCAATCCCAAAAATAGCCCTCAGACAAGAGCAAATATACAGTACACACACACGCACACACACACACACACACTCTGGCGTGTCTATCTATATACTCGCCGCCGTCTTCTTCGTAGACCCTCCCGCCCTCAACGCCTACCGCATCCAAATGAATCATCATCATTCCTTTCTCCCATAAATTCCTCCGGCACCTCTACGCCTTCTCTCTCCCATTAAATTCGATATCTCGTGAAGGCACAAATGCCACGACGCCTCATTGGCATGTGCATTTTCCTTTCCCCCAGGTGACTTGTCAAGGCGCACTACACAATTTTTCATGCACAAACAAACCTTTCAAGGCTAAGGCGTGTTCGTCTCCTACTCAGGGGGATCACCTCAGTTACTTTATGTCGAAAAGGAAGACACCCTGGAGCTCTCTCTCTCTCTCTCTCTCTCTCTCTCTCTCTCTCTCTCTCTCTCTCTCTCTCTATATATATATATATATATATATATATATCTCTCTCTTATATATATATAAAATTTATTAACATAATGCCCTCTCAACTTCTCGATTTCTTCACATTTTGGAAAACTTCTTGTCATTAATAATAAAAGAAATGAGAGCTTTCAGGTGCCAGCAGAGAGAGAGAGAGAGAAGAGAGAGAAAGAAAGAAGAAAGAGTGTGTGTTATTACATAAATTTTCGGGATATTCCAAACTGCGATATTGAAAATGTAGCCACGGAATGCGGTTTAGTATACTCTATGTTCTTCTTCTCCTTCTCCTTCTTCTTCTTTTTCTTCTTCTACTACAACTACAACTAATAATATCATCAATGCTAATAAAAAGCTCAACACTTCAGCTTCACCAGCGCGTACAAATTCGAGAACCGTTTTAAACGAAGTGAGAAATTAACATACCTGAACAGAGGAATGGCAGCAATGGAAAATAACTCGCGTTTTCTTGAAGGCAATTTGAAAAGACTATGAAAGCAAACAGTGAATGGTTCCCCGGTCTATTTATATAGGGAGTAGTGTTTCTTCCTTCTTTTTTTTTTCTTATCTGTTCATCAGCATACCTCCGTATGCCATCTTTGTCCCCCATCATACCGTCAAATTTTTATTACCCTTGCTCACAACATTGTGGGATGAAGGTAGCGGGGGATGAAGTACAATGAGAGAGAGAGAGAGAGAGAGAGAGAGAGAGAGAGAGAGAGAGTCAAACTCAGGTGTTCTTTTCCGCACGAAGTGCAACACACATTAGTCTGAACGCTTGTCGTGTTACAGCTGTTATACGTTTCAGTGACGTCACAGTTCACTTTTTTATTTTTTTTTTTTGGCAACAGACATATACCTACTGTTATGGCAATAGACCGTAACTACTGCATAGAGTACGCATTGCAGTATCAAAAACTACAATGGAATCACCGGGCCACGCTTTTACTCACCTCCGTTTTGTGTCCGGTGTGACATTTGCATTTAGTCGAATGTTTATCATGACACGTACCACACACGTATCAATCACATACGGTGTGAATCGTAAAACACGA
>NC_089752.1:6815500-6818000 GCF_040412425.1 Macrobrachium rosenbergii
GCGACATCAGAGAGAGACAGAGACTCTTAAGCAGTTGACTTCAGTATGTGTGTGTGTTCTGCTTCAGATATGAAGTGAGAAACACACAGGGGGTTTGGGGGGCACAGTTGGAGAATACAGGGGGAGTGACGCAGCTGTACTGTGAGGAGGAGGAGGAGGAGGAGGAGGAGGAGGAGGAGGAGGAGGAGGAGGAGGAGGAGGAGAAGGAGATGGGAACACTTCATGTCCATGACCAAATAAACTGAAAGGTGGTGGCAAGTGAAAGGCGTGATCGAGAGGCCTCATAAAACGCCCTTAACTAAACTAACAGGTGGGAGAAGGTGAGTAATCACAAGATGAGTTTTCGAAAACGACTGACAGAGAAATTGACAGGTAGGGTTTCGGTGGCTTGACTACTCCATAGCATCGGTTACACCGATCTGCTACACGAAAAGAGAAGAAATGAATTCTTAAAAATTATAAAACAGAACAACATAAACAAATCGTTCTGGTTTACCACAGTTTCTCTCGGGACACGTAAGCAAAAGACCTTTACATCACATTAAGCTGAAAAGAAATGTTTACATCAAAAAATCTGATTTGTAATTTTGAATTCCCTTGAGTAATAGTTGCTCAGATTTTACGTAAGTCTAAGGATACGTTCATTGCACAACACATAATAAAAAGAAAAAGATCAAAATAACACGAAACTGTTGCTTCTTGTTGCGTCAACTGAGTGACGAGCTTTGCATTACACAGTTCTGTCAAAATTAAGGCGATCGTGATTCGACTGCACATTTACGAAGGTCCTCGGCCCAGGAAATATTTCGTAATCCTTCCGTGAAATTGAGTAACATCTGGCTCGGCATGTCCATGAATAGATGACCAACAACGAAAAGACAACAGAGATAAGTGAATCCTTCATCTGATTAGATGAAAGTAGTCTTCCTTCAAATGCCGTGCAAGGGAACTCAGCCTTCCATGAAAGATGATCAAGTAGTCTGCCTCCAATCTAATTAAAAATAAGTTTGTGAAATTCCTTCAGTCAAAACACTACGACACGCCAACTTCCCTTTCCCCAACAATGAATTATAAAACGAATTCAAAGATGGGGTTTGTGGGAACAAACTGTAAACATCAATCAACCAAACAGCTCTCCCAACGATACTGAGGTTGTCTGTAAAATACACAATTCTTAATCGGTGCGGCGTTATAACATAAATATATACCGTATATATATATAGTATACAGATATATATATATATATATATATATATATATATATATATATATATATATATATATATATATATATATATATATATATATAACTAAATGCAATGTTTTACACACGTCAAGCTCCATCAACAAAGCAACCTCGAGAATAATTTCTGACACTCCAACTGCGGTGTTTACGAGAGCTGGCCGTTGAACTGCAACTTGGTAAACAAAACTTACACCTCGGAGCGTATCAGATAGATCTGGTCCCCTTTTACACTCGAAAATAAACAGCGCACACAGTTGATAATCGAGTTTATCGCAGACCTCACTTCTCCTGACAGTAAACAATCTTCGACGGTGTTCAGAGAAAGAAATGATCAAAAGCAAAGAAGAGGTCGCTGAGGTTTTGCTCCCATAAGATGTTTGTCGAGGAGAGGGGGTGGGGGCGGGTTGAGCGAGTGGAATGAGGTTTTTGGTGGTCTACCCCAACAAGATGCTCGGCGTAAAAGCACCCGAAGGCATTAACTAAGCAACTGTGAACAGACTAACGACCACCCCTGTAGAAGGATTAGATACCAATAGGAGCCGTCGCGAAGACAGAAAATGCGCATTTCCTCTCTTCTGTATCCCTCCCCTACCTTTTCCCACCCCTCCCCTTCCTTCCCCACCCCTCCCCCTTCCCTCCCCAGTGCGGCCTCCAAATCCCCGTCATGCATCCCCACCTTCCCACTCTGTCTGTTCCCTTCCACCTTCTGCAAACACGGCAGGGGCGATGATGCGAATTCAGTGTGGCTTATGTTTGGAAGGTTCCTTTTGGGTCAACACTTCAAACCCCCCACCACAGACTATGGACAAACAGAGGTGTAAACTAGCTTCTAGATTAAGACCCCCACCCCAACCCCGTTCCTTATCCCCCCTCTTCTCTGCCACACGCCCATCCCACCCCTTCCTCAAACGTTAGGACAACCGCCTACAGCACGAAAGAACGGGCGTATACGAAATCCTCGTATTTCGAAAAATGAGATTAATAACCCGGCAGGAAGAGACTCACACTACCAGATTTAATTTGGGGTTCGAATTAAAGCTCCCCAAAGAGAGAGAGAGAGAGAGAGAGAGAGAGAGAGAGAGAGAGAGAGAGAAAATATAGCTCGAAGAGCAGAATGACGAGAAAAGAAAAAAAAATAATAATAATAAAAAAGGGTCCTAAGCCCAATTTGGAGGGTGCCTAAAGAAAAGGGGCACCGAGAATGAATGGATCCCTGGTGGCACCGAACACGGAACCTGAAGAGACTTGGCGATG
>NC_089752.1:6825500-6828000 GCF_040412425.1 Macrobrachium rosenbergii
AAAAATACATTCTTTTGGCAGAAAATATATATCACAACAAATTCGAAAACAACAAAAGGTCTAAAAGGAACCACACAAACAAAACAGAAGCTCCACGGAGCCTTCTACAGCTCTAAATTTTGTTAGCTAGATAATGATCATCGTCTTTAAAAAGTTGAGGCTCCATATTACCTAGGTTACCGTAATGATTAAGCTGAATGTCCTAACAAGCTGTTATTAGGAAGAATTTCAGAAACACAAATAAGCTTGTAACTTCTTTCTGAATAAATACTCCATCAGATACCATCCAGTTTAAATGAGTCCTTTTAGTAACCTTTATGTGATAAAGTTAATATATATATATATATATATATATATATATATATATATATATATATATATATAATATATATATATATATATGTACTATATATATATATATATATATATATCTCTCTCTATATACATACACACACACACACACACACACACACACACAAGATCAGGCAGACGACAACCACCCAAGCCCTCATCATCCTCGGAGTTAGTCAAGTGCTAAAAGGTATGTTCTGAGGCAAATCTGGCAATCGCATTTCTCGCCCCAGAAAACTCGATTCGCTAATCACTTGTTTACATAATGCCAGAGAGAACGTAAAGTCGTTTTCCCCCTGGTCTCGCCACATCCACAGCGACCTTCCAGGGAGGATTTTCGAAAACCAAAATCGCCTTCTTGGACATCCGAACCACGTGATCCGAGCCGCGATAACCATCGCATTCAGGAGTACGATAATCATCAACGGCGGGGTACGATAACCATCAACGGCGGGGTACGAGGAACGAGAGATAGGGATCATCAGCCTCCGAGTTGACAAGCTACGATAATGACGACGAGGGCCGGAGGCAGCGCGCGAGAATATCACATTGAGAAGGTGGCAGGGGAGGGGGAAGAGAAACCCGCACTGACCAAATGAAGCCGCTCGCGCTGAAAACACTTTGCTGCAACGACAACTGAAACTGAATATGCTTGTTTGCGTCAGTCCGTCGGACGAAACGATTTCTACGGTATGCCTTAACGGTGCGGTATCCATATCTTCGAGGATAAAGAACACCGATGCAAAGCGTTAGAAGTCAGTTATCGACGTTCGTGTTTCGATAATGAGATAAAACGTAGAGCAAATTGCAAATGCTGATAGCCATGTAGTTTCGTGGAGTCAAAGCAGCAGTAATAATAATAATAATAATAATAATAATAATAATAATAATAATAATAATAATAATAATAATAATAATAATGTCTTCATATTTCTGCCCCCAAAAGGGAATTAATTCTAGAGAAACTTGCTAGCGAGTAATTTGACAATATGTTACATATTTAGCGTACAACAGGAAGCATAAGGTATATTACAGTAGTAGTAAAAACAATATTTCTACTATTACTACTATTATGACTACTGGTGCTAGTACTAACAACAACAACAACAACAATAATAATAATAATAATAATAATAATAATAATAATAATAATGATAATAACGTGTTTATATTTCTACCCCAGAAGGGAATTAATTCTATAGAAACTTGCTGGCAAGTAATTTGGCAATCTGTTACATATTTAGCGTGCAACAGAAAGCATAAGGTATATTATAGAAGTAGTAAAAATAATATTTCTATTACTTCTACTATTACGATTACTGGTGCTAGTACTAACATCAATAATAATAATAATAATAATAATAATAATAATAATAATAATAATAATAATGTCTATATTTCTACCCCCAAAAGGGAATTAATTCTACAGAAACTTGCATGCAGGTAATTTGGCAATTTGCTACATATTTAGCGTACGACAGAAAGCATAGGGTATATTATAGTAGTAGTAAAAACATTTATATTACTACTACTATTATGATTACTGGTGCTACTACCAACATCAATAATAATAATAATAATAATAATAATAATAATAATAATAATAATAATAATAATAATTACTGCAACAACGTCCGCCCCAACAAATATCGGTGTATTTTCAAACGAAATGAAATCACTCCATATCAATCAGCATACAAATGACCTTGCATAACTCAGTCAAAACGCCATCGCATTAATTCAAAACGCATCTGAAATAATGATCAAATAAATTACTAAAAATAAAATGCGCATAAGTCCTTTTTTTTCACTACTAGCTGTCATATGATTTATGCAATATATCGCAGACGTTGATTTATAGAGCGAGAGAGAGACAGAGAGAGAGAGAGAGAGAGAGAGAGAGAGATCTGACGATAGATAGCGTTGCCTCTCGTTAATGCATTCTGCCAGGACTTGGTCTATTTCGATTCATGCTTTTTTTTTTTTTTTTTTTCAGAATAGCAACATATAATTGAAGTGATAACGTCATAAAAAAAGATTAATGTAAGGCTGTCTTTGTGCTGAAGGATCGTAATGCAACTGCTGATTATTTCAAGCTTAAATTATTCTACTGCAGTCTATTCGAAGTTGGAATATGATTTAGATTTCT
>NC_089752.1:6830500-6835500 GCF_040412425.1 Macrobrachium rosenbergii
GAAAAACTGAAACACGTTTCTTCAGAAAATCAGACATGACTTTCAGTTACTGGGATCCTTCAATTGCAATGAAATTCCCTCTTGAAGTATCACAGACACACCTTATACGTTAATCAGCCCTTTTCAAACGAAGGCGACGGAACTTCTTGTGGGAAATTAGAAAGCCAGGTGGAAAAATGTTCCTGAGACATTAATCAGCACCTCGTCGACTAATCATCAACTGGAAATATTTGGGACTGTGTCCATAACCTGTATATGCTATTACTGAACTCTAAATAACGTTATTAAGCAAAATGTTCCTTGGCAAATTTATATTTAAAGCTGTAACTGGAAATAAGACATATCCAACAAAACACACGCACGCACACACACATACACACACACACAGAGTAAGAAAGAGAGAGAATTTTGATATGTCCCGATCGACTGAGTAAATTTTTTATTCAGAAAGCAATGGGCGGCGAAGTGTCTAGCACTGCGAAGACAGTGATGCACTTTGAAAAGTGTTAGATTGTGGGGGTAGGGGCGGAGGGGAGGGGACAGCAAAGGAGTACTCCGAGGAGAGGGAGAGGGAGGAGGAGGAGGAAGGATGAATCTGTTAGAGTGCCAAATTAACTGCCTAACCCTCCCCCCCCCTTCCCTTCTTCTCACCTCTAATCCTCCACCCCTCTGACCCTCTTTCATTCGCCTAAACGTCATCCTCCGAAAGCCAATTCGGGTCGAAAAACTGCGAAAATCTAACACAGTCCAAGTCTTCGATCTCGACCTCCACTTGTTGGGCATCACTTGATACCAGAATCACACAGGAGTCATGAAACATTACGAACTCAGAGAGAGAGAGAGAGAGAGAGAGAGAGAGAGAGTTACCGCACGAGCACATGAATAAAAAGCTCAAGGGAGGAATGAAATATTTCTTTTTCTGCATTTATTTTCGAAGGTATGATAAAGAGGGCTTCTCAAAATGGAACTAAATGAATTGAGAGAGAGAGAGAGAGAGAGAGAGAGAGAGAGAGAGAGAGAGAGAGAGAGAGAGAGAGAGAGAGATCAGGCTGGACTGGATGATTTACTTTAAGGATTTGTATGAAGAAGAAGAAGAAGAAGAAGAAGAAGAAGAAGAAGAAGAAGAGAGAGAGAGAGAGAGAGAGAGAGAGAGAGAGAGAGAGAGAGAGAGAAATCGGGCTGGACTGGATGGTTCACGTTAAGGAATCGTAAACAATAAGAGAGAGAGAAATCGGGCTGGATTGGATGGTTCACGTTAAAGGATTTGTAAACAAAGAGAGAGAGAGAGAGAGAGAGAGAGAGCGCTTAGTGCGTATTTCCATGTTATTTTTGACACGCCGCCGCCACTGCACCAAGGATGCCCAAGACGAGCGCGTCGAAAGAAGAAGAAACGAAAAAGGACTCCCGACCTTGTGTCCGGGGCCAATATGGGTCAGACTCCCATCCTCCCGATCCCACCGATCGAGAACAGACTTAACTTTGCGATCTGTTACATTTAACTTTTGTTTTGATTCGTTTTGGTTTAGACGTTGGGTTATTTAAGCCTTTGTTTACTATTCCTTTGTTTACTGGTGACGCCCAGCGCTAAATCTAATCTCCCCGGGTTCACTCCACAAGCTACAAAGGCGATTAGAGATTCTAATTCAACATTTTCATTAAATCGCGTCGATTAGCCAATTGATATCCAATGACACTGTTAGTACACAAAAGGGGATTCTTTTTCCTCAAGCCAAAGCAAGAGGCGCGATTATCTTTTCTTAGTAGTTAAACCCCACTCTTTTTGTTCTCTTGTTCAGAATTTTTTTTTTTTTTTTTTGTTTATCACATCGGCCTTTACGTAAAATTATTTGACAAAATAAAAAGAAATCCTAGTAACGATATCTTATAAAATACAGCCATAAAAAGACCCAATGTTTACCCACAAGTAGCCTCACCTGCTTGGAAAACTTAATATGCGAAAACAGTGAATAAGCTTTCATCAAAAATAACAAAGGACCACTCATTTGCGTTTCACTTACACCAAGGATAAAAATGAACCGACAACTGTTACCAGTATCCACATTAACACGCAACTTTTTATCCAATGGCCGATGGGAGGGGCAACCTAATACCATCAAATATCCTAATGAAAATGAAAGGAAAACGAGGGATGTATATGCTTTGGGTCTTGACCAAGGAAAAAAAAGCGATGGGAGTTTCTTGAAAGATGGACGATTATATCAATAATGAGAAAAATAAGACAAAATATTATGAAATAGATTATTTCAATAATGAGAAAAATAAAACAATATATTCTGTGGTATACTACGAGTATATCAACAATGGGAAAAATAAAATATATATTCTGTGGTATATTACGAGTATATCAACAATGGGAAAAATAAAACTATATATTCTGTGGTATATTACGAGTATAACAATAATGGGAAAAATAAAACAATATATTCTGTTTCGATAGAGATGTTTATTATAATTCACCGTCACAGTTTCAAACAGATGTCATTCACCCTGGTTGTGTCGCACAGATTATATAAAAAAAAGTAATAATGGACGTAACGAAAAATTACCTGGATTAACAACAATAATAAAAAAATAAATAAAAAAATAATAAATTATAATATAACAATAAATTTAAAAAATAATAAATTATAATATAACAATAAATTTACAAAATAATAAATTATAATATAACAATAAATTTTAAAAATAAATATAACAATAAATGAGTCACGAAGATAAAAGCTACAGCATGAACATAATAATATGCGAAAAAGCTTTACTTTTCCCGTTTCTACCTTTCCTTGAATTTGCTTCTCTCTCTCTCTCTCTCTCTCTCTCTCTCTCTCTCTCTCTAATCATCAAGAAGCAACTGTCCCCTCGTCAAAATATCCTTCTTAGAGAGCAGAAGAAACCCCAAACCCCATGTATATTGCCCCTCTCCCACTCCCCTCCTCCTCCTCCACTCACCTCCTCCTCCTCCTCCTCCTCCTCCTCCTCCCTCCTCTCCCCTACTCCTCCGAACTTTAACGCTTCAATATTCATCTAATTTAGGCGCCGCAGCTCGACTTTGCAACCGATTCAACAAACACCGTGAATCTTGCATGTCGATTGGCCGGATTAGAGAGGATTGGTGGGGATTAGGAAACGGGGAACCGGCGCGAGAAGAAATGGAACTAAAGGGTTGGAATGATTTGTTAATAGTTTGGGGTGTGACGCCTTGGGGGTCGGGAAGAGAGAGAGAGAGAGAGAGAGAGAGAAAGAGAGGCGAGAGAGAGAGAGAGAGAGAGGGTGGGAAAGAGGGGGGTGGGAGGGGGAGGAGGAGGAGATATGGCGGGGATACGATGAAGAGGGGAGGGGGAGGGTCTCTCTCTCTCAGGGAGGACCATTGAGGAATATCTGGCGAGGGAGAGGATGCTAAGGATGAGAGAGAGAGAGAGAGAGAGAGAGAGAGAGAGAGAGAGATATCTGGTCCGATGAATCAACTTCATAAGTGCTCTGTGAAGTTAATTTCGCCATGATTTCATTCCTTTATTGCGGCTCGGATTATTTTGTTCTGAATGTCAGGCATCAAAGGTTTTTTTCCACCTCTTTCTTGCGGATGAAGCTTTTAATGCCCCCTAATGACTTCTAATCATCACAACAAAAGATTTTAATTTGCACCCTTCCATCGTTTCCATATAGAAACTTTTTCAATGATGAAATTTGTAAATGCACTGAAACATCACAGAAGGACGAGCTTCAACTGCTGCCTAAAACTCACACGGAATACGAAGCATTTAGTACCAGTAATTTGCACAATAATATATTTTCAAAAACAATATCAAAATAAACAAATAAGAAACAATTTAAAGGCAACAACGTCACCACGAGAAAAATATAGCTTTAAATGTCACACAAGCTGTGCTGCATCCATCACTACCGAATTGTTTAAGAATCACATTTCGACAAGATTACAAAAAATAAATTTTACATAACATAAATCGCATAACGATGACAAAATCAGACCTTAGAAAGAAAAACTTTGAACTTTAACCGATAAAAAAAAAATTCATGTAAAACAAGCAACATCTATCACAATTATATTTAAAAAAAAAAAACAGCAATTTCAATAACTGTAGAAACACGAACAGAAAAAATTTTTAAAAGGCTAAAGACGGCAACGAAGATATAAAAAAAAAGCGGAAAAAAACTTTGGCTTTAACTGATGCCAAACACTCGGGGCGAAATAAATGTGGGACGTCTGCAATGGCAAATGGAATTCAGTTGTTTGGGGAACTCGGCCCATAAGTCACCAAGGACTTTAGTTTACATGTAGGGGTCAGGAAGGGGTGGGGAATTAGGAAAGGAAAGGGGGGCTGAGGAAAGAAGGGTGGGGGGGATAAGAGAAGAAAGGGAGGGATATGAAGAGAAGGCGAGAGATATGAGGGTCAAGGAGGGAGGAAGAGAAATAATGCGAGAGGTAGGGAAAGGAAGAGGGGAATAAGTTAACGAAGGGAGGATAAGGGGGGGGGGAATATGGGATAGAAGGGAATTAGGAGGTCAAGAAAACGGCAGTAAGAGAATTTAAGGGGGAAGGGAAGAAATAAGGGGAGTAGGGAAGAAAAGGGAGATAAAGTCAATGTGTAGAGAACAAGAGAAATAAAGGGGATACGATCGAGGAAGAGGGAATAAGAGAGATAAAGGAGGATAAGATCGAGGAAGAGGGAATACGAGAAATAAAGGGGATATGATAAAGAGCGACAAAGACTAATAAAGAGGATAAAATCAGAGAAGTGGGAACATGACAAATAAAGGGGCCAAGATCAAGAAAGAGGGAACAGGAAAAATAAGAGGGATAAGGTCAAGAAAAGGGAAATAAGGAAAATAAAGAGGTTAAGGAAAAGGACGAACTGAATAAGCGGGTAAAAAAAAAAAAAAAGGGTAAAATTGAGAGAATAGTGGAACAGAGAAGAACCTTGGAGGGTAGTTTGGCCAGGGTTGGAGAGATAAGAAAAAAAAAA
>NC_089752.1:6840500-6850500 GCF_040412425.1 Macrobrachium rosenbergii
TTCACATTGTTTGGTCCTCATTCAACTTATTAATTTCTATAAAAAACCAGACTATAGAATTACTGTTCTTTATATCAACATATTTCAATCACCTGTGACTCGGTGGAAGAGGCGCTTATCAGAAACAATAACAACATTCACCGCACAACATGAATATAATCTCAAATGCCACTTGTTCGTCAGAAACATTCTCTGGCACAGCTCCGAAGCCAACTGCAAAACAAACAAACGCACTTTCCCATGGACCACTGGAGACAGGTGTCAGGATGATTTGATAATTTGTGTTTGTGTACTTGAAATCGCTATACTAATGATAAGGGCCAAAGTCGAGCAGAGTCCACCTGTGATAATGTTTCCACAGGTAAGCCTACTCGGATCACACCTTTTGACTTGGGCATCCAAAGGAGCCGATCACTCTTATCAGAAAAACATTCCAGTGGATGGGAAGCCTGTTTGGGTGTTGAATACAGGAGGACATGCTTCATATATCCATTCATACATACATATATACATAAATACAGTAAATGTATATGAAATGTATAGTGAAAAAAAAATTAACTTGCTTAAAAATTAAAGAATAATACATATATAAAAATACAGTAAATGTCTGCTTAAAAAAAATTAAAGAAAAATTAAAGAATACATACATATATACATAAATACAGTAAATGTATATGAATATCTGATGAGTTCGAACAAAAATTAACTCGCTTAAAAATTAAAGAATAATTACATATATACATAAATACAGTAAATGTCTATGAATATCTGATGAGTTCGAAAAAAATTAACTCGCGTAAAAATTAAAGAGAGAGAGAGAGAGAGAGAGAGAGAGAGAGAGAGAGAGAGAGAGAGAATATCACTGCGGATAAATGAGACCCCCAAACGATAAAGACCGTATTACTCGTAAAGATAAAAGGTTCAAACTGTATTTTTACCAATGCATCAAGATTTAGCACAAAAGAAATGAGTTTCTCTACAGTCTTCAATGACATTATTCCCACAGCAAACTTCTAAGGCAAGAAATTATACACGCAACCATAACACATTACTGCACATTTGTGCAAAAGTCACATACAAGCGCATAACAACCATAATCAAGGTTATAGACATCGTGCCTAACAAACTCAGGCCAATCAAAATGCTCGTCCTTCACAAACTTTAATTCCAGTCCCCAGAAAGTTACTAACAGCGCCTCCTCGGGACATACTCTCCGACAAAGCTTCTCAAACCCAATTCCATTAAGCAGTCACTGACACTTCAATAATCATTTCCAATACCCAACCATCAACTGCCCTCTCCGCGACACCAACGACGCGGATTACCTGTCAATCCTTCTCTGCCAAAAGCGACGAGAGATTGGAGAAGATTAGGTCCGTCACAAGTTTTAGATGTAACTTTTAGTGGTCCTTCTGGTGGCTACACTTTTTCTTTAAGAGAAGTGAGCCACAAGGTATTTCAGTCCGTTCCTAGCCCAGATCAACAAGTAAAAATGCGCCGAAGTTTCTTCAGCGCAATCGAGTTTTCTGTACAGCATATAATCAAGCCCACCGAAAACGGATCTATCTTTCGGTGGTCTCGGTATATGCTGTATGAACCGCGGCCCATGAAACTTTAACCACGGCCCGATGGTGGCCTATCCTATATCGTTGCCAGAAGCACGATTATGGCTAACTTCAACCTTTAAATAAAACAGAAAACGGCTCAGGCTGGAGGGCTGCAATTTGGTATGTTTGATGATTGGAGGGTGGATGATCAATTTGCAGCCCTCTAGCCTCAGTAGTTTTCAAGATCTGAGAGCGGACAGAAAAAGTGCGGACGGACAGACACAGCCGGCACAATAGTTTTCTTTAACAGAAAACTAAAAACTAAAAGACGACAGACTTAATCCCTAAATAATTTGTAGCTAATTTTTTAAGTTTCGTCTGACGGCGTGGCCTTCAGTGAAGACCATGGGGATGTAAAATAAATCGTTATTCCAGAGAAAACGTACAGAGAGAAAAAGGCATAGAAATAGGGGTAAAATAAACACATGAAATAAACCAAACCAAGCTGGAACCTCTCTCATTTCAACGAAGGCAATACAACAGAAGTAACAGCTGGATAATTAACATTTGAGACTCTCTCTCTCTCTCTCTCGCTTTCCCAAAAGTTCAGCGCAGCAACCCAGCCCAACGGGGTGGTTACGTATGCAATACACACAGACAGGATGCTTACGCAAATAACAGCCTCGAATTAACAGATTAGCAGATTGCTTCCCGTTTAATATTCAATGCCAAGCAACCTACCGGCCTAATCTCATTGACATACCAATCGTCATATTTGCAGAGTCTGTAAAAGCACAGCAATCGCACGACTACACACAGACTCCTCACAGACTGCAGACCAAGCGTCGTGAACCGATTAAGACGATCATCATGAAAGGGCTGTAATTGACAAGCTTTAGGAGAAGAAAAAGATTGCCTTATGTTCATTTTGGATGACCTGCAAAGGTCGGGTGAATACAATTTTCTCATTTAAATCAAAAATATTAAAAACGATATCAAACAATCGTGTTTTCTGTACAGCCGGTACAGCGTATAATTAAGGCCACCGAAAATAGGTCTATCATTCGGTGGTCTAAGTATAATTCTGTATGAGCCGCGGCTCATGAAACTTTCAGCCAAGCACGATTATGGTTAACTTTAACCTTACATAAAATAAAAACTACTGAGGCTAGAGGACTGCAATTTGGTATGTTTGATGATTGGAGGGTGGATGATCAACATACCAATTTGCAGCCCTCTAGCCACAGTAGTTTTTAAGATCCGAGGGCGGACAGAAAAGTGCCAGAATAAAGTGCGGACAGACTGATAAAGCCGGCACAATAGTTTTCTTTTACAGAAAACAAAAAACTCGGTCAATGGTTACAAGGAAAATTATAAAAAAATTATAACATCGAATTTGCGTCAGATTCTACTTCAAATATAATGAGAATAAGGGACAATGACTTAACCTTTCTTAAGAAACCAATAACGTTCCTCGTATGCAACGCAGGTTCTAATCAATTAAATCAGCCAACCAACCTTTCTATTAGATAACGCCATTGTCGCGTTATTCTTATCATCTTCATCCCTTCTTTCTCGCTCTCCATCGCTTCTCCTTGCCTTCTCCTTCAGACACAAATCTCAGCCACTTCTTAACACTAATGGTTCAAGTTTATCTACGGCACGACCTCAAGGGACGAGATAAGATAAGAGATAACCGCCTCTGTAATAAGACACTGACGCTCAAAACCCCTTCTTTCCACCAATCTCTCTCTCTCTCTCTCTCTCTCTCTCTCAAGGCTTCACTTGGCTTAGGTCCTAAATGATTTGCACTGACTCTCAATCGGTCAAATTCCCTTCAGAAACAAAGCGAGGATTCAAACCTGGTTATTCTGTATTACATGATATCTAAAACACAGAGCTTATGAGCGTTTAGACGTGAATGAGCTGCATTTTTCGGGTCTCAAAGAGCACTCAGATACGGAAGCTCAAGCGATCAAATGCTCTGCTTGTCTTAGCTAATCATCATGATCACTTGACAGATAACAGTTTTCTGGGAACACCAAGGAAGTCATAAGTTCGTGAGCTGAACGGTGCCCGGAAAGGAAAAGTAAATTGGTATGACCTAAATAACTTCCGAATCTGCAGAATAATATACTTAAAAAAAATTTTGTCTTGTACGAGTTTCGGTCTGGTGCTTTATGGAAATTACGAAAAAATAAATGTTAGCTTATGAATTCATAATGATTTCGCTTATTTCATAACTTCCACCGAAGAGGTCGAGTCTCAAAACAGAAAAGACGCTAAGTATCGGCCTAATCTTGGAGCGCGTACTGCGTCCAACGACAGACAAACGAAATTGGTCGAATAACAATTTTCCATTTGGAATGACCTCAAAACCACAAACAAATTTACAAATTAGTAGAGGGGAGATGTTATTGTGTTTGTCAGGAGTTCGGGGAACGGCCAGGAAGGAAGCGGTCGACATCAGTATAAGCGATCAGGTATAAACACAACACAGGTAACCAATTATCAATTAGCATAATGTTAAACGACAAACCACGGCTGGAAACGGCCTCTAGAGGCGAAACGAAGTGTCGTTAAGTGTCAAAATAAAAAAAGAGAGAGAGACAGACAGACAGACAGAGAGAATGAAACAGACGCGTTCTCTAGGAGAAAATTTCAATGTTCATGAACCTTCACTTTCCAGTGGATAAGGTCGAGGATTTCTCCTATATAAAGGTAATATTAAGACTTACAAGAATATAAGCTCTCCTAGTTTACAAATACATTCTCAGTTCAGGCCTAGTAGAGTCACAAAATGGCCAGAAGTTTTATGGACATTTTCAAGTCACTTACGATAACCGCATTCGCTCTGACGATGTTTTCATTTTAACGAAGGCTAGGTCCAAGGTCTTCAACTACCAAATGTTTGGAAAAAAAAAAATAATACATTACCTAAAACAAATCCTAAGAGAGTACTTGATCCGATGCACAGAATAAGCAAATACCCATCGAAAACCATACCCCAATGTGTAGTGCATAAGTCTTCAAGACAGCTCAAAAGGGAATAGCATGGCAGGATGGAAGGGAGAAAGATCAAAGCATATAGGCCAAGTAGCGCTGTCGTGTGTAACTTGCATGTGTACATGCGTGCGTCTACTTGCAACTGTGAAGGAAGGAAGGTAGCTGGAAGGTTGCAAAGAGCAGGCTGGTTCATTAGTGCGGTATTGTTCCAAGACAGGGACCGTGGTACGTTCAGCCCTGCACCGCTTTTCGTATTCTAATTAGCTTCCTCTACGGCGCGGGAAGGTCTGGATTGTGGCGGACGCCCCTTCCTGGAACACCAATACCCCCCTCCTCCCTTTCACTTCCCCCCCCTCCTCTTCTAATCTTGCCCTTGCCAATAAGGTTCAGCCTCTTGCAACTCACTACTGGAACCAGGCCTTAACGCTCTTGGGCCATTACGAGTATAAAAATCACTTAGGAGGCTGCAACATTCTAATGATACCCAATCGTCCTACCTAAAACTGCATCTTTCATATGCAACACTGCAAAGACAATAAATCATCAGTGATGATAAATGCGAGTCCAACGATGAACGAGGATGTATAGCTTAATCAACAGAGTTCAGTCCTTTGCAACCAACACCTGAGTGAATTTGAATGACCATCACAGACACAAACCCAAAACGGCTGGCGCTATTTTCAAAGCGTGACCCACAAGACCCAACTCGATCTTTCTTGGGTTTGCCTCCAAGCGATATCACAGATGGAGGAGATAAGATAGGAAAGGCCACTGCTGCAGATAGCAGGGAATATAACCTAAAAGGAATAATATATGCATTCAATCAGACGACTCTCGGAGGTTATGATGGCCGAGTCTATAATTATGTCTCTCCAAGATGAATCATAAACTACTTCTCATACAAAACTGGAAAGAAGATTCTCCTCAAAGACAATGCCCCAATGCTGTTACGGTAAGGTTTCCAGGATTTAGTTGGGGTCCCATTCTTGAGAGAATTTTAAATAATTTTTTTTAGCTTAAAATTTTTAAGATGGCTATTTTTATGGTAAAGCAGAGCTGGGACCGACGGCACAGCCAGCCTAATACCTTATACCTCAGACCAAATGGAAACGAAGAGAATGCAGAGGAAAGAAAAAAATTGGTGTTTCATTCTGAAAGGAAGAAAAGAACTAGCAACAATGAGGCAATTAAGTCTCCTGCAACTTTCCTCCTCCAGAGGGCTACTGTCCCTGCAGGGCAGTCTCCGTATTGTGCTCTATCAATACAGACGTCATAAACTGTGATAAAAATAATGCCTACAGTGACGCAGCTGCTAGTACACGGGATCATTCAAGCCAGGAACTGACCAGACTATTTGGATGAACGTGACTTTTGTTTGGAAGTTTGACATTAAAGCTAATTAGTCAATGAAAAATTTTGCAACATGTATTTAGTTACTGGTTAGAATATTCACTTGACAAAAACTATGACCAAACCTTCAAAAGCGGAAGTACTTTAGTCTTTACAATGCAAAATATGATGTAAAGATACGTACGGAGTGTGTTAAATGCTTCAGATTGAAAGTTAAAACACTACAAAAAGTAAATATAGAGCAAATGTATGTTGATCTGACATGAAAAAACAGACCTTTGTCGAACCTTTTAAAATGGTTCCAATGGAAACTAAGTCAGATTATCCAGGTTACTGTTTCTGGAACAGTAAAGCTTAAGGAACATCCTGATAACCTTAGCTTTTGAATGAATTATTGATTTAGAGTTTATATAATCTGGCGGAGCAAATACTTTCTTGCGTACACCGAGCTTGGACAATATCTGAGGAAAAACAATGCAAATTTTCCGTTCACATCCCGCTGCTACAGCCGTAACTCGTCCTTTTAGTCAGTAATCTGACATCATCCTTTGGAATGCTACCGAGATCTCTTCATCACCCTCGATTGTTCGAGTTTAAAGCCATGATGACATTCCTTAATCCCGTATCTAAAACATCCAACACTTCTTGCGGCTAACCAGAATTTTCTTGTACAGTGGTCAACATCAATATCTTTTGATTGTGAATATAGTTTTACATTATACTAGAGATAAGTATATGAGAGAGAGAGAGAGAGAGAGAGAGAGAGAGAGAGAGAGAGAGAGAGAGAGAGAGAGAGAGAGAGGTGGCGATTATTTTTATAACCATCGTTAACTACCTCCATGATAAACTCTGAAAAGTTAGGGTTTGTCTAATACCTTTATAACCAGTTAAGAAGGGGCTAACATCAATCTTGTACTCTAAAAATCACTATAGAAAGTGGTAACCTCCGATCTAAACTCGATTCTTGTTTATAAATCAAGTATCCCGGGAGGAGGAGGACTACCTCGATTCACAAATTACCAATTATTTTCTAATTGGTTCGAACGTCGCCGCCGCCCTCCTTCAAAAGGCGGGCGACCGCTATCGGCCGAAGGGCGAACGTTCGAAAGAGGGGTTAAAGGTAACGTCCTCGCGAGGCTGGAGCCTTTGTCCCATTGGGGTTCTCTCTCTCTCTCTCTCTCTCTCTCTCTCTCTCTCTCTCTCTCTCTCTTGTCAGAAAAGAATAACGGGATGAGAAGTGCAAAAGCCTCAGTTCCAAAAATATTTTTTTCACAGATCGCTCAACTTTCCCAGAAAAGAAAAAAAATATCGGCAGCACACCACCACTACTACTAGTACTACTACCGCTGCTACTACTACTACTACTACTGCGACCAGTGGGTTTAGCCCCAACGGCTCGACGCCATAAACTACCTATCGGCGATCTCCGCCAAACAACTTGTTACTACAACTTGGCCCTGTTCAGGTAGTTAAGATATCTAAATTGCCCCAAACAGACTCGCTGAGACTGGCCAACGGTGGGTTGTGATAGCATCATCTTCGTTGGCGCACACTAGTCACTTTGTCCACTTCATCACAACCGTCCTTAAGTCCTCAATCTCAAACCTTAACATCGTTCCTCCCCTCCACCATCTCTAACCTCCTTGCCTCCACCCTTCCCTCCTCCTCCCCACCCCCAAAACCCCTTAACTTACAAACCCTACCTGACAGAGTCCTTTTGCTCTCCTGCCCTTACCTGTCTCCCCCACACCCATTACCACCCCCCTCCTACCCCCAACCAACCAATCAACCACCCAAGACACCTCTACACCCTTAAAAAAGGCTTAAGATGTGAATTTAATCAGTTTAATTCATTTTGACTCTCCGGTGCTCTTTTTATGTATGTACGTACGTGTGTGTGTGTGTATGTGTATATATATATATATATATATATATATATATATATATATATATATATATATACATACATTAAACATCAAGTTATAATTAGTCTGTTATCGAATATAGTTTATATATTAATGGACTGTTTGTAAATAAATATATATACATATATATATATATATATATATATATATATATATATATATATATATATATATATATATATATATATATATATGACTATTTATCACATCACCTCTCTTGTTGGTTATGTCACTGTAGTCCTGATTCCCCCGTCCGTCGCTGGTTATCCCACGGGACGGTGGACTTATTATCACCTAAAAATTCCCTTCGGTAACATTATGAAAATATATTACTTCCGATAGAGTGAATTGGATATTAAAGGACGTTTGTTTTCGGATAATAAATATATATATATATATATATATATATATATATATATATATATATATATATATATATATATATATATATATATATATATATATATGTATATATATATCTATATGTATATATATATATGTGTGTGTATATACATACATATACACATATATACATTAAATATAAGCCATAATTAGTCTTTTATCTAATATAGTTTATACGATATTAATGGACTGTTTGTAAATATATATATATATATATATATATATATATATATATATATATATATATATATGTGTGTGTGTGTGTGTGTATACATACATATACACATATATACATTAAATATAAGTCATAATTAGTCTGTTATCGAATATAGTTTATACGATATTAATGGACTATTTGTGGCTCGATATTTTAAAGGTAAATTACTGTAATATTTATAGTCTGTGAAAACTATCGTGTATATGTATGTATGTATGCATGTATGTATATATATATATATATATATATATATATATATATATATATATATATATATATATATATATGAGTCAATCATAGTGTATGCTTATCGAAGACATTAATTACTCAAGAGCATTAATCTTTCAAGTTATATTAATGTAAATTTACAATCATTTACATTTACGGTTAACCTTCACTACACCTATCCAGCCAGCAATTTTATAACAAATAAAAATAAGACATTTATATATATATATATATATATATATATATATATATATATATATATATATATATATATATATATATATATATATATAATAAAACGAACTCCTCCGCACGACGTACGTCACGGCCGTCCAAGATCGATAGCACTGTTGTTATCAACGTCCTTTACGTTTTATCATTGTATCGCCGAGCCGTCCTTTATTTAATTACATCTCATCAGTTATCGGTTCATCTACATAAAACAAGACTTAGACCTACGGAAAGAATTCTGTGAGTGTGTCTCTCCTCTTTTTTAACCCTAAATCCATTATCGACATCATCTGTTCCCTGCGTGTCCTTTTAAACTCGATCCACCAAGAAGACGGGGACGATACAGGAATACTAACAGACGTCTCTCTCTCTCTCTCTCTCTCTCTCTCTCTCTCTCTCTCTCTCTCCAGAAGACATCCACTGCTGCTATCTTTTTTTTTAAGCTTTCCTTCCCTTTATCAGTATTGAGATTCAGCACTGTTATTCTTCCTCCTCTCTTCTTATGTATATATATATATATATATATATATATATATATATATATACATATACTTATATATATATATATATATATATGTATTTATATATATATATATATATATATATATATATATGTGTGAATATATTATTATTATTATTATACAGTAAATATATATATATATATATATATATATATATATATATATATATATATATATATATATATATATATATGTATATGTAATATTAATATATATAAATATATATATATATATATATATATATATATATATATATATATATATATATACTAACATATCAGTATTTTTATACATGCCTTATACTAATAATTTTTATACGAACATTGTACCTATATATACCTACATGAAGATGTGCTATACCTGGTAATCATTTCTACCTATAATATTCTACCTATGTCCAAGTAACCAAAACTATCCTCCTGGGAACCCATCATCCCATCACCAACATTAGGGAGTCCCCTTAAAAAGGCGACAGCCACCGCTTTTCAAATGGGGCCCTTCAAATTCTCCTCTTTAAAGCCTCTCTCTTTAAGGCCATCTCCTTAACAAGCCTATCGGCCCTTAACTATACCA
>NC_089752.1:6855500-6865500 GCF_040412425.1 Macrobrachium rosenbergii
GATGACCGTGCCTATATATAGCGACTGACGTCACGTTTTCCTACGAAGCCACGCCTATTCGTGACAATAAAAATACAAAATTTACTGAGGGTAAAAGAGAATAAAACCCGAAAAGCACAGACGGAATGACTCCCCGGAAATTATAAATTTTGATTGCCGGTCATTTGGACGCGATATGAAATAAAATAAAAATTTCGGAGTTGGCTGAGAATTTCCTGCGCATTCATAAAACAATATATTCACGCCGATTATAAAAATATTCGGTAATAACGGACGCGAAAATGATTTTTCACCCCTACATAAATTTTAAAATTCACGCTTTTCTCGATGGCTTTTAAATAGAACGAAATTCGGACTGAATATAGCAAGCTTTAGATTAATAATAATACAACGCTAATAATAATAGTACTATCTTTTGAATTAACAATAACGAAAGCAACAAACAAAATTATCATAATATGAAAAAAACGACACCAATAATTATCATAAACTAAAGCACAAACAACAATATTCATTCACCTTACCCTGTCATGGAACACTCATAATGACAACAGATGTGCCACAAATAATAATAATAATAATAATAATAATAATAATAATAATAATAATAATAATAGCATGAGTCACTTAAATAGTGAAAAAAAATCCACAAGTGTAAATATACATTAGAAATATATATACAAACGAGAGCTTTCGAGAACCTGTTCGAGATCCGGCTCGATTCTCCTCAATAATAATAATAATAATAATAATAATAATAATAATACTAAAAGAGGTCGTCCGGTTCTTAGTCAAAGAAGCTGAACCTCCTGTCAGGCGGATAGCGTGTCTCTGAGGACGGCGGTTGTCCTTCACAGATAAAATAAAAGCCCAAAATTGACACAAAGCCCCGAGAGTAATTTTGTCTTTACGCCGCCATTACGAGGATCAGCGTGCTCGTCCGACGCAGCACCACCTCACGAAAGATACCGGAGACCCTTCATCCCCACCAGGATTATCAGCAGTGTCCCAAGCAAGGATTATTATTCTAAAGGAGTTTAACCCAGGCCGCCTGCGTGAGTCACATCTGTAAACTCACAGAGGTGGTGGTCCAAAAGATTTGCTCTTAAGAGAGAGAGAGAGAGAGAGAGAGAGGAGAATGCAGATAAAGAGAGGAGGCGACAAAGACAGGGGACAATCACTGAAACTGGACAGTTATAGGCTGGAAGAGATAAAAGAATCGAAATGGCAAGAGAAAGCAATTCACGGAGGAGGAAAGATTAATAATTTTACACACAGATAAGCATTACAATTTATACCAAAGGATTTTTTTTTATTTTATTACTAATTATACCAACAATAAATCCGCGCTACTTCCTTCTGTCAGATAAGGCGTGGCGCTTGATAAGTTAGTCCCTGTCCCGTTTACTCTTAGAAATTTTGGCTTCCTTAATAAGAATCATAATGCAAACACATTCATATGGAACGAGCCTTGAAATCCTATTACAACAATCAGAAAAATGAGAAACATCGAACAGACAGGAGTAATACACTAAAGACGAAAATAACAAATACATCCTAACAAGCTAAAACAAAAAAATAAAATGTATACACAATTACACAGCAACCGAGAAATAACAGTACAAATTTCTCTGGACGAAGAGTTCAATCTTTTCGTTTTATTGGAAAATGGGAATAATGAAGGTATGTATTTTTTGTTATGATTGATGACTGAAACCACCGCACTGAAATCAGCGATCTTTCTTATCGGATAATTTCATATAATTCATTTAACTTTGCTCCAAACTACAAAGCATGCACTTTAACAACCCCACAACACACACACACATATATATACACATATATATATATATATATATATATATATATATATATATATATATATATATAATATATATATATATATATATATATATATTATAAGCATCAATGAATATTGAAAGCTACAAATGAAAGCTGCATTTCACAGCGCATTTTCCATAGACTTAAAAAATTCAACTCTTTGGGCGAGGAAATGGGGGAAAAAAACAAGGCAACGGCTCTGACCACTGCCCTACCCCTCCCCCATCTCCCCACCCCATAACCCTCCTAACCCACCCCGTTTTCCCAATGGCAGACGGCATGAAGTGAGTGTCGTAACATGTCACCGACACGTAAATTACAGGTAGACATGCGAGCACCTGGTCGCCAGCCTACAAAAGGGGCCTTCACAAAAGACACACCCTTTGACAGTTCGCCTAAAATCCCTATTATTACCAGCAACTCTTCTCCCAGGCCTTAATTACCTGAAACATATACTCTGATTACGACTCGATCCGACGGATTTTAACGACTGCCAACGACCCTGACGATCTCTCGTAGGCTTTCCAGAGGAGAAAACCGATCGCGATTACGACAGGTTCCAAGAGGTGGCGATTGGTTGGGAAGGCAAACGAGGGAGGAGCCTTGACATCGAGAGGGGCGTGTCCCCGACTGTAACGCTTCAGATTTAGTGGGAAATCAATCATGTGGCGGTATTCCCATTGGTTAAACACCGCTTTAACAATCACCGAAACGAGCGCCGAAAGCGATTATCATCGGTGGCTCGCCTCACCCATAACTCTCTCAGGCATAAATGCACCCGTATTTACCTGTGCATTGAACCCCCCCACCCCTCCCGGCATTACCTTCGATTGCTTTCCTGACATCCAATAGACTTAACTGGTCACGTCCTAAGACCCAATTCTCGTCTTCCTTCAAGACTACTAACCGGTGGGGCTGTAAGCTGGCGGGGTTGGGAGGAGGAGTGACGGATAGGGGAATCTAACTAATACTCAGGAGATAATGCGATTACCAACGCAAGACCCTGCAACAGCAAAGCTTCCAAAGACCATGCAATAGTGATGTTAACAAGTAAGCTCCATTCGATACAACAAATGCTGACTTGAGAGCGAAACGGTTTTCGATATCTACGACAACTATTTCCTTCCAATATCTGGCGTTGGTGATTCTCGTCATTTAATGATCCGTGGAAAAAATATGATATTTGAAAAAATATATATATATATATATATATATATATATATATATATATATATATATATATATATAATATATATATATATATATATATATATATATATATATAATCTTATATATACATTAATCTTTTAACACGGTTTAGCACCATGCGCCGTTTCCAACCGACCTAACGGAATCGTGATTTTCACTATATTCTTTAACTAGGTGGCACCAACCGTATATTAAACCCCACTCCTTTATCCGGGCTTGTAACTGGTGTGACTTAGAAAATATATGATTCATATATCCCATCACATTCTCAGCCGTACAGGAAACGTTAATATTCGAGAATTGAGAGAGAGAGAGAGAGAGAGATGACTTAGAAAATATATGACTCATATATCCCACTACATTCTAAGCCATTCAGGGAACACTAAGATTCAAGAACTGAGAGAGAGAGAGAGAGATAGATGACCTAGAAATATATGACTCATATATTCCGTTAACTCAGATATCCACTTTAGAAACATGAGATTCAAAGGAACACAGAAAGAATCTGAGAGAAGACCAAGATGACATATATGACTCATATATTCCGTTACATTCTAAGCCATTCAAGGAACACTAAGATTCGAAAACTGAGAGAGAGAGGGAGAGAGATGACTTAGAAAATATATGAATCATATATCCCACTACATTCTAAGCCATTCAAGGAACACTAAGATTCGAGAAGAGAGAGAGAGAGAGATGAGAAAAAAAAAAGAGTCACCACTAACTGCCCCAAAACCACCATTATCACACCAATCATCATTATTCCCACCTCCGACCATAACCACCAGGCGAGAAGAACGACAGGACCATCTCAGAAGTCCTACAACCACCATTCATAACCATCTATCATCGCTATTCCACCTGCTACACACACCACCATACCTGGTCAAACGCCTCCCCCGCCCCCCAACCCCCCTAACTACACACAACCCATACGGCAGTAACTTAGCATGAGTCGTTTTTAAACATCTATCCCAACTTATGAAATGTTTCCAGTGATATTGACTGGCACTTGTTTCATCACTTTACAAGGTAAAAGAGTATGCCAAAAGTATGGCTTTATGAAAAGAAGTATTACGTTACCTGGGCACTTGAGCTCATATCATTACTATAAGAAAATTTTAGAGGATGCTAGCTAGTATTCAGCAGCAATTTAACTGTCAGTATTCTACCCTGAAGTCATCTTTCTTTCTCCGTCTTCTGGAGATTCAGAACAAAACGGTTCATCTAAGTCAATGGAGCATTGTGAGAGGAAGAATGTAATGAACAAGGAAATACGCCAGGCAAACACGTAATGAGGTCTGTCTTGGAGTGAGACTTCTTCGGAGAAAGCCATTTCCTGTCAAAAGGCTACATGACGTACTCACGAAGTTAAGTTTGCACTACTGCGAACCCCAACACACGCTCTTCCTGAATGAGTATCCAGTTTCAAAATGTATTTTTAATTTCAAAAACAGTCAGTGATCAAATTGGATAAAATTTAATATTATGTAAGTGGAACTCTCTCTTTTTCTCTCTCTCTCTCATCCCGAACTCGAAGGCCATACTATAGCGACGCCAGTCTGTAATGTGGAATCTCTCTCTCTCTCTCTCTCTCTCTCTCTCTCTCTCTCTCTCTCTAAATGTAAACAAAAAGTTGAAAGTTATGGTATCACAGGAATGCAAAATCTTTTTCTTCACCGCTGTAAATTTATATCCCAGAGAAATAAGCAACATATTCTTCCAGGAAAAACATCTTCATTCTTCTACAGATTTTCCGTAATATGTACAACATACGTTTGCTTCGAGTCGAAAAAATTTTAATGTGTATCTAAGCTCTTTGTTAATATCAAAGGCCACGTCATAGCCCAAGCGTTACGCAAGTTAAACATCGGCGTCAAAAAAAGGAAAAAGAGTTCGAAAATGCTGCTAAAATTCGACTTCGACGTACCAGAAATCGCACGTATTGCTAAAATCTTTAGAACTGCCACCTTCCCTCTGATGCAGAAAAAAAAAAACGAAAATATTGTTAAGCATCTTTTTAAAACTACCACTTTCCCTCTGACGTAAAAAAAAAAAAATAGCAAAAAATCGAAAATATTACAAAAATCATTAACTGTCGAAAAAATTCTCCGTGTTATTAATCTGCAATATATGAAAAAGTTCAGCTGCAGCGTATGCAAATTATGCAACACGTACCAAAATGACTGTGCTACGGAGCTCGGTGCTAAAATATGAGTGCATACGATCATTAATTATGGAACGTAAATCAAGACGTGCCTATCGCGTCTATTACATGAAACGCACACTTTACCTGGGCTCTCGGATAATATGCAAATAATGAGACACTGATGCCCTAAATCAAAGTCTCAATGTATACTTAGGGACACCTAATGAAACCCTCAGTGATTCCACTCTCTCTCTCTCTCTCTCTCTCTCTCTCTCTCTCTCTCTCTCTCTCTCTCTCTCTCTCTTCTCCAGCATCACCTTACACGACAGTGTTATTATAGTTATTACAGTATTCAAAATGCGTAAACATGCACACGAACAAGCCCCAAAAGGACTCCAGTGTGGAAAGAAAGCCACCAGCAATTCAGAATGTCAACATGTGAAAACTCTGAGGAAAAAACCAATAAATAAATAAATAATAAAAATTAACAAACACCATAAAAAAACTCAGAGAAGAAAAATGATTCGCTAAGTTTTGTCAAGATAGATTTAGTCTCTCGCTCCGAATAATACGTCAGCATTTCTCAAACATCTACTCGATCATCATCACCAGAATGACTTTTCCATCGTTCGCCATACTGTAAGTGACGTTTCTGATCACATATTAATTATTCATCCCCCATTATTATTCCCGCTCATTATCATACCCTTATCATTCAATATTTGGACCGGTCTCATCAGTCGAAGCCGTAAAGCCATTCGTAATTAAAGGCAGTTACTAATTACTACTAATTACACTTTCCGTTGATCAAATTTCAGACTCCTTCACACAAGCACGTACAAAATGACGGTCTTGGAAATGACTTCATTCCAAAGAACACCTACAGTGTGCCATGCATGGAGCACTCTAGGTGGTCCTACAGGCTTTGGCAAGCACCACTACAATGCAAGGATGGACTGCTTACTGTCTTTTATTTTCAACAGTTCTCACTGATCTCTTCCAAATTAACTGTCCATCTTCTTTCACAATTAAATGAGGGTCTAGAACGATGACTCTGTTGTAACTGAACTATTCATTAATAATAGTGATAATTCTTGGTGTTCTTGTGTTTCTTAGGTGATATTCTCCGTGAACAGTCTTTCCACATTGAAAGAAGCGCAGACCCAAACTTTAAGTGATTACAATACCTCATAACTAAAATTCTTGTAAAACAGAATTAAGTAAATTATGAAACACACACATGCACACACAGTCTCACACATTAAAGTTTAATAACAAACAGAAGAGAAAAAAATACCTTGTAACTTTAGGAGAACGGGAGAGCACACTTCACTTCTAGAACAAAAAACAACAGATATGGTAGGATAATCCCCTTTGTACACGTTAAAAAAAACTGGACCTCAATCATGTCAATATTTAGCCCGTGAAATACTTAACGCAGCGAAGAGCATGCGCGAAACAGCCGCTCCTTCGCATCCGATGTCAAAATATAATAAAATATAATATATAACGACCATTATCCCTTCAAATGGAAATAAACGCACAATATAATTCAATGTAAGGATCACTCTGCAATTAGCTTATACGAGAGGAAGAACGCAGGTTCTTTATCTATCTCGCGGGGGTTCGACTCTGCACCGTTTCCTTCGTGGAATCTTTAATATTCGCGGTTTCCGGTGCGCCCTGTGGTTTCAATACAGTATGTTATGCAGGGGAGCATTCCTCACGATAACAAGATGACACGGATATTGCATGCACGGGTAAAAATCGCTTACTTCGTACCAAATATGCACGTACAAAAACTTCACACTTCGTATGTCTGCGTCAAGTTCTACACTACATGTTCGATAGTAAAACATCCACGCAAAATATACCCATTTACAAAACTTCTCGATAATTGTATGCGAACAAAATTTCACCCTTAATTATGCATGTACAAAACTTCCCACGAAGTATATATGAACAACACATACATACGCACATACCCAAACACACACACACATACATATATATATATATAAATATATACTGTATATATGTATATATATATATATATATATATATATATATATATATATATATATATATATATATATATATAATTATATCTTACAACTATAACAATAAGGTTAGAAAAACGTGGGACAGGAGAGATAAACTGTTCCGTACACGTCCACGCACATACGCTATTAATTCACACCTGATCATCTATCTTAATAACAAAATAAAAATGAGTTACAACTTTATTTCAAAAGTATTTGCATTAACTGCAGGTGGTGCAAGGGTGTTTGTTTGTGTGTGTGTGTGTGTGTGTGTGTGTGTGTGTGAGAGAGAGAGAGAGAGAGAGAGAGAGAGAGAGAGATGACATCATTAATAGCAGTTACCTGTGTATAACACCTTTATCATCCCGACAATCCTCACTCGTCTCTCCACGACACAATACCTGGGATGCCCGCACCCACTCCCTCCCAGAATCATCCGAAAAACGCATCTCATCCCAAGGTCTCCTCCGCCGCCCCCCCCAATCCCCACCCCCGTGCCCCAGGGGACAAAGCAGGCCAATTAAAACGAAACCGATATCAGTGTGAGCGGCGGATCCGTAATTACAAACGACATGAAATAGTATTAACCCGTTGGTTTCCGGTTGACAGGAGCATAGGATGTCTTAAAACCATCAACAATTTACCTCGCTTCCGTAAACAGGCTGTAAAACGACGATAAATACCACTGATGGGGCAAAATACATTTTAGAGTAATTAATATGCAGAAGACAAAACGGATAGGGGAAAAAATTACAACAATAAAACAATGCCCTGAGTTCTTTTTCTTTTCTTTATTTTCATTCACATTTGCTGGTATACCTCGCACACGGAAGTCTGTGACTGGTCCTGGTATTCAAGAGGATTTCGTGGTTTGTCTCAAAATAATAATAATAATAATAATAATAATAATAATAATAATAATAATAATAATAATATAGTTCATATTCAAGTGGAACAAGGCAAACTTGCTTTGCGACATACAGTAGATTACTCGTGTGAGGAAGAGAAAATACACATTAAAAATTTTAAATATGATACACCTACAACTGTAACTTTAACTTTATACAGCTGAATACTGTATGGCAACACGAGCCATAAACATGAAAGATTTATTTTACACCAAAACACGAGAAATCTTCGACAACCTCTTCCAGCGTTTGTTGAATCAAACAACAAACTGCGCCTGCCGCTCGACATCCAGGATCAAGTTTTTTTGTAAATGCAATTAACATCGATAATTCTGCCGTTGAGGACGGCATTAAATATGCGCCCCTGATGGAATTCTTGTATCAACGTCACTTCGAATGAAAGACGCATCTACTTAAGCATGTGTTAGCATCAATACGCCAGTATACATAAAATTTTCTTTTATTTGATCTCTCTCTCTCTCTCTCTCTCTCTCTCTCTCTCTCTCTCTCTCTCTCTCTCTCTCTCTCTCTCTCTCTCTCTCTCTCTCTCTCTCTCTCTAACGAAATTTTAGTGCTTATAGAACATAATATCTTCATTGTCAGGATGAAATGTCAGACTAAGTAATTAAGAACACGACAATTTTTTATTTCAATAACTTTTTCATATTTTGCAATCACCAAATATTAATTGTCACGACACCATTTCACAACAACAATTCAGCATTTCTTGCAACATATATATATATATATATATATATATATATATATATATATATATATATATATATATATATATATATATATATATATATATATACATATACATACATATAACGGTCATCCATTAACAACCGAGTTAAAATATAAATAAAAAACAAATACAGGTAAAATTAAAGAAGAAACCAAATGGAACTTAAGAAGCTTAAAGCGTAAATATACAAAACCTAATGGAAACAAAGTAGTATTACAAAATACTAGAAAACAACGAATAAAAACGACAACTGACCCTTTTAATACCTTTAAAGAAACCACGAATTACAAAATATAAATTATCATTTAGATAGGTTTCACTTTTTATATAAGCAAAGACTCTGAAATGAGGAGGTCAAGTCTGTCTGAACAAAAGAGTTTATCTTTTGGCACGCTTACATTTCAATTTTGGGTTCTATTGCATTTCCTTAATTTTTTTATACTTATTATTTCATTTCCCAGTTCATTATAAACTATCCATATATATATATATATATATATATATATATATATATATCATATATATATATATATATATATATATACTAAAACTCATACATATATATACTAAGTGATAATAATAATAATAATATATATATATATATATATATATATATATATATATATATATATATATATATATATATATATGAACAAAAGTTTACAGCCAGGAAGGAGGTGAAACAATGAGATGCCAGAATGCTGCACAAATGTCTCATTACCAAGGCATGGTCACAGCAACTATAAAGGTATGCAGAGACAAAGGCTTATATATATGGTGGGTATAAGTCCTAAGGGGAATATAAAAGGGTTGGGAGGTCACACAATTGTCAACGGATTAACATCGAAATCTACCTATTGGTAATCCTCTTTATTTTATCTTTCAAATCCTTCTGGAGCATATGTTTTATTACAGGGCTAAAAGAAAATAATCCTTGGCTTATATTAATAGGTTCTTCTGCCAGGTCAACTGGATCATAAAACATATGTTCCGGAAGAATTTGAAAGGCAAAATAAAAGAGGATTATAAGCAAACATTTCGATGTTAATCGGGTCCCAGTTGTGTGACCTCCCAACTATTGTTTTCGCATGACTTATAC
>NC_089752.1:6870500-6898000 GCF_040412425.1 Macrobrachium rosenbergii
ATTAACACATTGTTGCAAACTTGCAATTACCAAAACCTATCCTGTGGTCAGTGAGATCGACCGTCCGTGAAAGTCCCACCTTCGTTGTCTCTCTCTCTTTCTCTCTTTCCTCTCCTTTCTGATCCACGGACACCCCCACCCCCACCCCCACGATACTTCAGCATTATGACAGTAATTCTACACGGACTTCGTTTTGATATCTATTACCTTCGTTTATTTTTCCTTCGTTATGCCTTTCATTATTTACGTGCGACAAATATATTCAGTGGAAAAAGGGCCTTTTTGTGAGTTATGTGATCTTGTTCAATTGTGAATTGCTGTATCGAGAATGCATTTCTACCAAATTGCCTTTGGTAATTGCATCACGAAAAATTAAGCGGAAATAAGTTCTAGCGCTTCTCCAGTCTTATCAAAATAAAAAAAATAAATAAAAAAAAAGAGACACTTTGCCTGAAAGACAGTAAAATAGTAATATTTCAATTCCGCCGCCATCCCGCTCACGAGTGTTGGATGTAATTGACACAAAACAGTACAGTTCTTTGACTGTTAGCCTCTCGGGTACCACTGGGAACCATTAAAGCTCATATCAAGTTTTAAACGTTTCTAAGCAGTGGTCTTTACCATGAGGTATCTGGAGCCCACGCCCACACAGATAAATTTTAAGGGATGTTTAACTACTTTTACTATGTATATTTTAGACTGAGACGACTAATTAATTTCATTATTTTATCGCCTCTGCAAACCATTTGTATTCATTTACCAACCGATTCGTCGTTTTATCATTTCTGGCGCGTCTCAGGGTGAAAAAGAAAATGAGAGAGCGGCAACTCTTTTTCAGGTGAAAGGTAAAAAAAAAAAAAAAAATCTGGATGTTGTGTGCGAGAAAATAATAGTAATTCTCTTTCAGGTGCAGTTAACAAACCGAAACGCGCGCGCGCGCTCGCGAGAGAAGAGAGAGAGAGAGAATAAAGTTATCTAAAATTAGAATCATAACGGCATAAATTAGCGATAACATCGAGCGCCCTCATCTCGAAATCCCTGGGACAGACGCATGTCCCAAAATAAGATGTAAAAATATTAAATTGGGAATAAACGCGCAGCGGAAGTGCAGCTGAGATGGCCAAGGGGGTAGCAGTAGTATGTGGGGGGAGGGAGGGGGAGAACACACACCCTTCTCCCTCGATCAGGGAAGATCCCGAGGAAGACCATGGGATGGAAGAAGGGGAGTTGAGGAGGAGTGAGGATGGGGTCCCCCCCGACAAAATCCCCAGCCTGGTGCCATACTGCTGTTGGTGGAGGTCATTCGTCGTACCCCGTTCGGAAATGCAGCTATGGAAACTAAAGTGGGTTAAAAGAGGGGTAGGGGAGGATGAGGGTGGGGGGAGAGAGAGAGAGAGAGAAGGGGGGGTTAAACTTGCAAGTGAAGGTAAAGTTTTTGGGTCCATTTGCGGGGAAGTGTAAGAACAAGGTTTGGGATGCATAAGGAGACCGTGTAGAGGAAGGGGGGATGGAGGTGGGTGGGTAGATTATTGGAGAACCATGTTTAATAAGTGGTAGAAGTGGAGGAGGGGAGGGGGTACACGAACAGTACGTGACCGTAAAGGAGAAAAAGTGCAGGGGGTGAATACATGATACAAGCATGAAATAGATGGAAGTTCATTTACCACAGTGTCATGGTCTTTATCGGTTACACACAACAAAGACTTACAAATACATCAAGTCGAATACACTTCCTTTATTACATATAAAACCGGGGATTCTTGCACAATTATCCGTCGAGCCGAAAATATCGGTAATGCACTCCTACGCCTTCATTACCTCTTAAATGACAAGTAAGATGAATATTTAATATGCCCTGCACAAATATGAAAATATACCGATATACATAGAAACAGGAAACTGAAATGTATATATGAATGTCTTTTACTGTAATACAACTGTAATTGAAGATTAAAAGGCCCATAAAACACCGTTTGAACGTTGCAACCATATATTTCAGCACTTTAAATGGTGTTTTGTGGACCCTTTATATAATATATATATATATATATATATATATATATATATATATATATATATATATATATATATGTATGTATGTATATATATATATATGTATATATATATCTATATATATATATAATATATATATATATATATATACATATATATATATTATATGTATAATTGAATCACGAAAATATGGAACGTATTGAGTATATATAAAAATAAAAGACAAAATACATTGTTTCTCTTTCCTTCATTAGTTTTGTCTTATATATACAGATGCAGTATATATATATATATATATATATATATATATATATATATATATATATATATATATATATACACACACACATATATATATACACATATATATATATACATACATATATATATATATATATACATATATATATATATATATATATATATATATATATATATATATATATATATATATATATATCTCAATTGTCTGTACACAAACACGTACCATGACTTGCCACAATCACAACATAATCATGTTTTCTGTAACAGCAGCACCAGTAAATCATTCTCCTCAAATAAACTACCAATCCAGAAACAGCTAACCCCCACTTAGAGGTCATGATGGCAGGGAAGACCTCGGGGAGGGGTCTGTGGCAGTGGGGGAGGGGGGTTGACGACAGAAACACCTGTTTGCGGCCACAGACGCTTTTTCACATCTGCTTTGAACCTATCGTATCACAAATGTTAAATGCAATTTAAAAAGCGGGAAAAATATTGCACTGTGACGTTATCAAAAGCTGTGTGGCGGACCGATCGTGACAAAATAGAAAGAAAAGTCAAAAGTAGGGATATTAGTATATTACAAATCTAGCAGTCATATAAATGCAGTTTAAATATTCCGTCAACATCAAGACGCTTACTCTTATCTAAGAAGGAGGTGGCTTCTGAGTAAAAACAAAACAATGTTCGTTTCCACATCCAGTGGCTAAAGCAAGGATTCACTACGTGTGCGGAAAGCTTGCAATTAATAAGCAGCTTCATACATATACACGGATGGCTTATCTGCATCGCATCGATTTCCAACACATAATGCGCCTCTCACCTCTTCCTCGCAAGCACTCGGAGCTTCCTTGGATATTAAGGTCTCTCCTTTCTTATACCTCTTCCATAAACCTATCCACCTCTTTCTAGTCTTCATCTCCTTCCTCCTCCTAACACTTAAGAATTGTTTTAAAGTTCTTTTTAATTAATCTAGATTAATCCAGTCCTTCCACATGACCAAACCATCTTTAAAAATACAGATTAATTCAATCCTTCCACATGACCAAACCATCTTAAAAAATACTGATCCATCTTTTCACCCGAAATGGCATTATATAACTTCTACTTATCTCAACACTTCTAACCCTTTCAGTTCTTCTCAAGCCAAATATATATATTTATATATTATATATCTATATCTATATATATGTATATAATATATATATATATATATATATATATATATATGTGTACACACACACACACACACACACACACACACATATATATATATATATATATATATATATATATATATATATATATATATATATATATACAGAGAGAGAGAGAGAGAGAGAGAGAGAGAGAGAGAGAGAGAGATTATATGGGAGGGGGTCGTAGAAGTCAGCCAAACGGAGGGTGTCTCCCACCTGCACATACACACTCTTCGCAGTGGGGGGTTGAAGCAGGTGTTACTGCACCGCTGTTGTCTCTAAATGTTATTTACGTCTCTCTCTCTCTCTCTCTCTCTCTCTCGTATTTTTTTTTTATTCCATCGGAGAACACGCGTGTAAAAGCGGAACACACTGGCGTTCGGTTTAATTTTAAAAATCTGACGGAACAGAACTTCTCTGCGTTCATTACTACATAGTTACGACGTCGGACGTAAGGAAATACGAACAAAGCGGAATTAACGGGATACGTTAATTCATGCCATTTTCATTCATGTCACGGCGGCCATAACTTACAGCAGATCGACTCCAACTCTTCATCCAGCTGATGGACGAAGTTCCCTGAACCATACTAATTCAGTTCCATAAATTCAACGGCCGTAGAACTTTCAACTCTATCATTCGGATTCAGTGAGTTCAGTCAATGGTTGCTGGACTTTTACTATATCAGTCGCTATAGTATTTCTTACTATTATGTCAGTGATAGTAAGAACATAGTAAGTTTACTATGTTCAGTTCGAGTGCAATATATACAGTCGCTATAGTATTTTGCTATCGTATTTCTTACTATTATGTCAGTGACAGTAAGAACATAGTAAGTTTACTATGTTCAGTTCTAGTGCTATACTATAATAAAGGCAATGATGTATATATAATATTTCCTGTGATTTTGTTCACATTTTTTGTTCTTGGCTGTATATAAATGTACGATTTAACGACTCGCCACTGTTTGTTTTTCTAATATTTCCTAATTAACGCTTTTTGAATTAATGATAAATTTTCAAAACCACCAGAGAGAGAGAGAGAGAGAGAGAGAGAGAGAGAGAGAGAGAGAGAGAGAGAGATTATAATAAAATATTTTAATAATTCCATTATGAAATGAAAAACTATTTTCCTTATACAAGTTAACTAGAGAGAGAGAGAGAGAGAGAGAGAGAGAGATTACAATAAAATATTTTAATAATTTCATTATGAAATGAAAAACTATTTTCCTTATACAAGCTGGCGAGAGAGAGAGAGAGAGAGAGAGAGAGAGAGAGAGAGAGAGAGAGAGAGAGAGAGAGAGAGAGAGAGAGAGATTATAATAAAATATTTTAATAATTCCATTATGAAATGAAAAACTATTTCCCTTATACAAGTTAACTAGAGAGAGAGAGAGAGAGAGAGAGAGAAAGAGAGAGAGAGAGAGAGAGAGAGAGAGAGAGATATTACAATAAAATATTTTAATAATTTCATTATGAAATGAAAAACTATTTTCCTTATACAAACTAGAGAGAGAGAGAGAGAGAGAGAGAGAGATTATAATAAAATATTTTAATAATTTCATTATGAAATAAAACTTTTCCTATACAAGCTAACGAGAGAGAGAGAGAGAGAGAGAGAGAGAGAGAGAGAGAGAGAGAGAGAGAGAGAGAGAATTATAATAAAATACATTAATAATTTCATTATGAAATGAAAAACTATTTTCCTTATATAAGCTAACGAGAGAGAGAGAGAGAGAGAGAGAGAGAGAGAGAGAGAGAGAGAGAGAGAGAGAGAGAGAGAGAGAGAGAATTATAATAAAATATTTTAATTTCATTATGAAATGAAAAACTATTTTCCTTATACAAGCTAACGAGAGAGAGAGAGAGAGAGAGAGAGAGAGAGAGAGAGAGAGAGAGAGAGAGAGAGAGAGAGCACATCTGGTGTGAATCACCTCATAAAACAGAATAAGGAAGCCCATAAAAAGTGTTGAATTTTGTGTCGATATTCAGCGATAAATGCCACGTCCAATAAAATCTCTAAGGCAAGGTCACGCTATTATCAAATCATATTTCTTTAAGGCCACGAGTAGAAAATGACGCGTAGAGATGCACACAAACAAAGACTACCGCACCAGTAATGTTATGGGCTAAACCTTTAGACCTTGAGCTAAACGATATGCTATCAGAGAGAGAAAGCGAGAGAGAAGGATGTAACATGGAAAAATATTATATATATATATATATATATATATATATATATATATATAAATAAAACTTCAAAATCACTGGAGAAAGAAACATGCAACATTCACTATTCCATTGCGCCTAAAAACCTTACCTAATACAATGCTTACTAATGCAATCAATCTTATTTGCATAACTTAATATACAATCTCCATTAAAATTCTCTCATGTCCATTTAGACTCTTTAAAAAAAAATCATGGTACTCTCCAGCTGACATTCCTCGTCATTCTTCAAACGCGGACATGGGCCTCCTAGGCGCTCCCCCCCCCCTAACTATTTCCTTCCACCACTCTACGGGACACCCCCCCTCCCCCTCCAACCCAAGGCCCTCACCTAATCCTTTGTATACCATCTGCCGCTATCTATCGCAAACTGGCTAGACTGTATCTCATTTAGACAAATAAAATAAATTGTATCCTTCCGGTTACAAGATATTTATTGTGTTAGTTTACAAACGGCTTATCCACTCCCCCCTCCCTGCCTCTCTCTCTCTCTCTCTCTCTCTCTCTCTCTCTCTCTCTCTCTCTCTCTCTCTCTCTCAAAACAATACCTCTAAACATTCGCAGCTTCCCTAATAACATTGATCTTTATAAACTTATACCTTGCAGGACAGGATGATTCAATTTGTTTTACTGTCAGCCAAAAAAGCTAACTTTTATAAACCTCTGAGAGAGAGAGAGAGAGAGAGAGAGAGAGAGAGAGAGAGAGAGAGAGAGAGAGAGAGAGAGAGAGAGTTAGTAGTTCACTTAAAACCGCTGAATACCTTAGCTATGCATCGTGAAGATGAAACAAAAATTGAAAAGCAGCCTCAGATAACTAATCACTAAAGAAACAACCTTCACCTTTTGTCAACAACAAGAACAACAGCAACAACAACGCCAACAACTACCGGAAAGGCAGCGCGTCTTCCCGAAACAATCTCTCCGAATAATCTGGAAAGAAGGAGCGACTTGCATATATATATATATATATATATATATATATATATATATATATATATATATATATATATATATATATATATATATATATATATATATATATATATATATATATATATATATATATATACATATATATATATATATATATATATATATATATATATATATATATATATATATATATACATATATATATATATATATATATCAAGGGACGGCGATTAACATCAAACGGCGAGACGTGAGGCTGTCGTTACCTGTCACTGTTTTGGTTATTATTATCGCCGCAAGCGGAACACACCCGCAGGACCGCCTGCCTAACCGATGCTGGTAAATAAATATGGGTTGTATTTTTATCCAGTGGGGATGGATATGCTTCTTTTTCTTCATGGATAGCTATGATCTGGAATGGAATGGAATATAAGATTTAGGCGGCCAAAGGCCAAGCGCTGGGACCTATGATGTCATTCAGCGTAGAAAAGGAAATGAAAAGTAAAGAAGGTTTGAAAGGTTCAAAAGGATGAACAACTTCGCTGGCAGCTGCATTGTGAAACAACTGTTAGGAGAGGGCGGAAAGAAAAATGAAAGAGAATATGAAATGAGGTACAGTAAAGGGAATGAAAGGAGTTGCAGCTGGGGGCCGAAAGGGCGCTGCAAAGAACCTCAAGTAATGCCTACAGTGCACCATGTGAGGTGCACTGGCGGCACTATCCCCCTACGGACTATGGTCTGTGTTTTCCACTGGGTTAAGTATACCTTAGTTTAACCAGACCACTGAGCTGATTAACAGCTTTCCCAAGGCTGGCCCGAAGGATTAGACTTATTTTACGTGACTAAGAACCAACTGGTTACCTAGCAACGGGACCTACAGCTTATTGTGGAATCCGAACCACATTATACCGAGGAATGAATTTCTATCACCAGAAATAAATTCCTCTAATTCTTCATTAGCCGGTCGGAGACTCGAACTCGGGTCTAGCAGAGTGCTAGCCAAGAACTCTATCGATTCGTCCAACGAGGAACTTTCCACTGGGTGGATACATATGACCCGTGTTCTCCAACGGAAGGATAAATACGGCCTGTGTCCTCGTTCTCCGTCTCTTATGAGAAACCGGCCTCTCCCTAACAAATAAACAAAGTCTGGGCGGAGAAGGTGATAATATTCAAATTGAATTCGATTGACAACTTATAGTTAGTGGTGATGAAAAGGAGAGGAAGAGCAAATGCCACGCTACGATTAAAACATCAATGCATTAATATTTTACTTATTAAAACGCTAATCTTTTCGTTTTTCTTTATTAAAATTCGATGTATTACTCTCTTTTCTCATCTCGACAGCAATGAATCAATAATGTTTCTCGTCACAGCGTTAAAATCGACGCCCCGTTTACCACTAATAACTAAGGATACGACCAATTCACAGACGCTCAACACTGAGTGAGAGTATACCAATTAGCTAGAAAATATATGCTCTACGAATTGAACAATCCATTCATGAGTGGCGTATCGAAAATAAAAATCAGTACCAATCTCCTGATAGAGAATGATAAAGACCTTCCAGTAACAGCTGTGATCGATAAGGGACTTGTCAATGACCTGATAAAATTTACGAGATTTACGTGCCGATACAGTGTATACGAGTAAATGTATTCATTTGTACTTACAAAATGCTTTGGCGGAGACTTCCTAACGAATGAAAGATAGTTCTCCCCGCTACCCTCTTTCTCAAAACGCTAAGTCGAATTAGTCGATAAGACCGATGTGTAGAAAACTTCCACAGAATTAAGAGTCTCTGAAACTTTAGCAAGAACGCTCATCAATAGGACGTTTTAATATTGCAAATTAGAAAGTGAACAAAATTTACATATTACCACCAGAGGGGTGTCGAATCTTGCTGTAATTTCAACCGCAAAAGAGGAATTTCAAAGAGTAAAATCTACCTTCCGTTTCAGTAAAATTTACTCGGCGCCAGTTACTGACAGAAATGACTGTAAAGATAAAAGACATTCAAATGATTCATGAACGCTAAGTTCATTAAGAGTCACAGAGGCTTTAATCTCAAGTGCTCACGAGCACAGGTTGTGATCGATGTTCTAAAATTCCTTTGTTGCAGCGTTTCCTTCCTAATGCGTTACGAAAATGAATTCAATAAAATTAGTTCATCACAAACAGTGTAATAAATATAAACTAAAATGGGTCTGCATTATAATATCCAATAGTCATTAGACAATTCTGAAATGTGGAGCCTTTGTCTTCCTCTGTGTCCCCGAGATATTAATCATTTCAAGAGACAGATTGCAGTATCTTCAGAATTAAATTCATTTAACACACCTCTCTCGCTCGCTTCGGCTTTTCATAACGAAATGCATTTCTAAGTTGAGCTCATCATACGATTTCCAATTCTGTACCAATACACATTCATCAAAATCGCCTTTGAAACCAAAACTTTTTTTTTTGCAGTGAGGTTTTTTAGTCTCTTTCACTGAACGGGTTTTTTTCGGGAGCTGGTTTCAGTAATGACTAGAGCCTTTTTTTTTTTTATTCAGTTAACTCATTATTAAACCCTTTATCTTTGTGAGCATTTCATTTTATTTCGCTATTCTTAGAATCCGTCACCCACCCTCCTCTCTCTCTCTCTCTCCCTCCCCGAAGGCTGAGGGTCTCTCAGCTCCTTCCTCCTCCTCCTCCCTATTCGTTCCCTTCCGTGCTTCTTCCTTCCTTTCCCATTTCTCCTTCTCCTCTCATCTTTCTCCTCGGCTACCCCGCCTCATAAGCGGGAGTGGCGGCCATATTTTAGATGCTGTCAATTACGGAGATTGCTCGCTGGCGCACCTAACCCGGCTTTATTGCATCTTTTCCCCCCCCTGTTTTCGGAGGTCGTCCACGAACAAATTTCGGGTCTATCAGTCACTCGCCGGCTCCCGAGGAGCACCTTCCACCCGGGCATAAATCGAAGCAACTCAATTAAAACCAATTACCGGAAAAGGGATTTGCCTTCCTTTATCATTTAAAAGAATTTTATCTCCCCGGCGGCGGTCGCTCGGTCGGTCCTCTTCTTCTTCGCTCGAGGGGCGCGTGGTCCCCGCCGGGGAGCAAGAGCATAGGCGGGAGAACAAACACGAAGAAGCATGAGCATGAACACCAGAAGTGGGTGGGTGTAAGTAGCAGCAGGATTACTGGTTGGCTTAAGAAGAATAAAAATCAAAACAGAGGAAGCACTGAAGGACCGACAAAAAGCCAGGGAGTCGGAGAGACAGCAGAGACAGCATTACTGCTGTAGGGCTCTGGCATCAACGCGTGGAAGGCAATACGATTAATTATATAGGCTGCTTTGGCCAATTCTAACCTTCATATCCCGCCTCTCCTGCCCGGCTCATTTGCCTCCCCGGAAACACAAATACCCAAAAGGCTTTCTCCTGCTCCTCCTCCATATCCTTATCCTTTTCCTCAACCTCCTCCTCCTCCTCCTCCTCCAAGCAACCCGAACTCGAGATTCATTTTCCAGGTCCCGTGATGATCCCACAGCGACTCTTCGGGGACTAATTTTATAGCCAGCCATTGACTGTGATGGTGGGAGCGAGCCGTTGCGGCTCCTATCTACTGACCTCTCTCTCTCTCTCTCTCTACTCACACACACATTTGAAAGAAATATCTACAGAGCAGTATACAATATTTCACAATGTCGATAAACGCTTACATTTATAAGTCCAGTCACAAATTTTAACATTGTTATCACTCAAGATCCTTTCAAGAACACTCAAATATAAGCGGTTCAACTTTAAAAAACAGCTTATAAAACTGCTTAAAACAAGAGATGTTTATAACACTGAGCGTTAAACACTAAAACATGGCGCTTAAATTGAAGAACAACCAAAATAAGGAACAATACATAAAATGCAAAGAAAAGTAATTTTCTTATCAATATAAAACATTAAATAAGGGACAAATATTCGCATATAACAATAGAAGTTAGAGAGAAAATTTTAGATGAAACGAGCCGACTTCCGTTATGTTATATTACACAAAAAAAGCCTCTTTAGTTTCCCAAAAAGCAGAGATTCAGAGAAACGATAAAAACGTCACGAAAATAAAAAGGAGATATAATAAGAAAATACAGTTCCTAATAAAAAATAAACATACGACAAAACAGAATAATGGACAAAATGTTGAAGAAACGATCAAGAAGATCGAAGAATGAATGGGAAGAGACAGGGAAGGAAGGATAAATACTAAGAAAATACAATTCCTAATAAATAAAAACATAATAAATAAAAAGACAGAGGAAAGAAGCAGAAACATTGAGAAAATACAATTCATACCAAACAAAAATAAAAAAAAATACAAAAATCGATCAAAAGTATCAAAGAATGAATGGGAGGAGACAGAGACGAAAGGAGCAGAAACATTGAGAAAATACAATGCCTACCAAACAAAAACAAAACAAAAAAAAACCTACAAAAATCGATCAAAACGATCAAAAATATCAAAGAATGAATGGGAGGAGACAGAGAGGGTGGAAGGAACGCCAGGAAGAAACGGCGATTGATTATCCTGAGGAGGGGGGTGGGGGGTGGGGTGGGGTCGTAGGTACTCACCACGTCTGGTGTGGAGGCTCCGTCTGTGTGAGTGGTGTCGGCGGATGCCCTGCCGGCAGCGGCGGCCGCGGCGTTGTTGTTGGAGTCCCCAGGGCCCAGGTCGGGCTTGGGGCCGTCCCGTTCGTCGATGACCAAGTCGATGGGCATTTTGCCTTTCAGGCAGGAAATGTACCGGTGGCAGAAATTATCACACAGTTCGTGTACCTGCGGGAGGGAGGGAGAAAGAACGACACGCTTGAGAAAAATTGATATATGTTTTGTATGTGATTTTGCACCTTTGCAAACTCGTAAACATTTTTATATTTCTTCGTGTGATTTTGAAGATTTTGAAAAATAAGAAAACTCGTACATGTTTTTATGTGATTTTGCGGCTTTTGAAAGAAATATAAATTCGTAAATATTTTCATATTTCTCTATGTGATTTTGCAGATTCTGAAAGAAAAACAAACTCGAAAACATTTTCATATAAACTCATAAACCTTTTTATATTTCTTCATGTGATTTTGCAGCTTTTGAAAAAAAACCGTAAATATTTTTATATTCTTTTATGTGATTTTGCAGCTTTTGAAAAATAAAAACAATGCCGTAAATATTTTTATATTTATGTGATTTTGCAGCTTTTGAAAAATAAAAACAAACTCGTAAACATGTTTATAAGGTAACCATCAAAGTCTGTGCAACACCAGGAGGAAAACAACATCTCCTCTTGTATACTTTCTCTTTAAATTGTAAAAAAAAAAAATTTTCCCATCAAATCAACACCCCTTAAAATCTTTACGGAAATTTCACATAGTTCGTGTACGTAAAGGAGGGAAACAACACCTTCTATAAAAATTATGAATGGCGTTTATAAGTGTTTTAGGTGATGAAACAACACTCGTAAAACACTGTTTGTGCTAAAAAGCTACCACGTGCTTCGCGCGCCTTCGGGAGAACAACCTCTTATAAGCTCTTTAGTCACAATGTTTGCCAAAGAAAAACAACATTCACTTGCAACATCTGCTTCAGAAGAGAGTCCGCAAGAGGGAAAACAACAACACCAAGGAATTATTCAATATCACTTGAGCCGTGTACTTCTCATCACCCGTAAACAACTTCAAGTAAACAAATATATGAATATACTGAATTTTAATTAAATTTAAACACAAAATAGAATGCGAATTCACTTTTTGTCCTTTTCGTAGACAAGGATATATATATATATATATATATATATATATATATATATATATATATATATATATATATATATATATATATATGTGTGTGTACATATACAATCTCTTCTCTCGTATGCAATCAATGTTCCCAAATATAATTATTACCAGACCAAAAAAAAAAAGTCCACTTCTTGCTTCTTTCCTTTCTTGTTCTCTTCTTCAAAACAACAAAAAGTACACAAACATACGGATAAAATTATTACAGTCAGAAACAGATTAGACAAAAAACACTCCTTTTTCCTTTTTTTTTTCTTCTTCTTCTTCCGTTCGAAACTTGACCAACAACGACCGAGGGGAAACCCGATTTGGGGGAAAGGGTTTTCTTTCCCCGTCAGGTATGAGTTATAAATGCCACGGACGCCCTAACCGCAACCTGCAGTAGTGTCTCCGGGGGGGCTAACCCACGCCCTTACAAGGCTAGATTAGAATGTGCTAACGGGAGTAAACCCTATACCATCTGCAGCCAATGGCGTCGGCGAGGGGAAAACAAGCTTCTGAGGGGATTAGGCACTGAGGGCCAGGGAGTGCCTACCCCCTTTAACCTGTCACTAACAGACATCCAAGCACTGAGGGAGGAAACGGTAGGAGGGGAGGGGAAGGGGGTGGAGGAGGAAAGAGAAGCAGGAGAGGGGGAAAGGATGCTGGAGAGGGGAGACAAGGAAAACAAGGGGATACCCGAACTAGTTCAGGATGAATAACCAGAGGGCAGAAACTCTTATCTTTTTTTTTCCTTTCCTTCCTTCTCTCTCTCTCTCTCTCCTCTCTCTCTCTCTCTCTCTCTCTCAACAAAAAAAAATGATGGAAACAAATCTGAATCTGAATTTAAAACAGAATAGAAATGTTCCAATAATTATTTTCTTTCTTCAAAATGACCAGGTCGATTTCGAGGTCGCATCCACATATTTATAACCCCCCCCCGCCAAAAAAAAAAACAATAATTATTTTCTTTTATCAAAATGACCAGGTCGATTTCGAGGTCGCATCCACATATTTATAAACCCCTCCCCCCACACAAAAAAAAAAAATCAGCAAGCCAGCCATTCAACGTAAGACCACTCGATAAAAATACCCTTCCATAAAAAAAAATGCTTCATACATCATTATTTCTGACCAATTAGTTCGCCATACGAGGAATATCGAACAAACATCCTCCCCCTTAACCCTTTCAGGCCAAGTCACCACCAGATGTTTAAAAGGAGGAGAGAGAGAGAGAGAGAGAGAGAGAGAGAGAGAGAGAGAGAGAGAGAGAGAGTAATATGTTTAGAAGAATCGCGTGAATTGTTTCGAAATGAGAATTGGGGCGGAGAGAGAGAGAGAGAGAGAGAGAGAGAGAGAGAGAGAGAGAGAGAGAGAGAGAGAGAGAGAAATATGTTTAGAAGATGAGTTTCAGAAATGAATTGGAACGGAGAGAGAGAGAGAGAGAGAGAGAGAGAGAGGGAAATGAATTATTCCAAATTGAGAATTCATGTGTTTAAAGTATTGTGAATATGATGAAAATTGTGCAAACCACGTATTTATGGATAATATATTATGAGCATCAAATAAAAATACGTAACTGATCGCCAAGCAATGAATAAATGCCAGGACTGAAACAAAAAAATAGCTTCCGTAATAAAACTGAAATGTCCTTTTTTTTATCGCTACCTTACTTACTCAGTTATTACTGCGTTTTGCAAAGAACGAAAAAAACAACCTATACACAATATTCCCGTCTGTGAAAACTGTCTTACATCATCTTGTTTCAAACAAATTTCCAGGGTATTTTTTCACGATCGCACTCTCTCTCTCTCTCCATATATATATGTTTGTCAGTACTGTTCCTGTAGCATATATATTTGTGACTTCTAATACTCTGTATCAGTCCTTCGTCAATGGCTTGGAAATAAAGTCGAAACCGGTCAGGACCCTACACCCCGTCTCTTATTTTTCACCTGTGGTAATGTGATAAATGAATCACGTACAAAAGTGATTATAATTATATATACACACACATGTATGTATGTATGTATATATATATATATATATATATAATCTTTGCTTTCTCTTTGATAAAACGTAAAAGCCTTCTTCTTTGAGAGAGAGAGAGAGAGAGAGAGAGAGAGAGAGAGAGAGAGAGAGACAGAGAGAGAGAGAGAGAGAGAGAGAGAGAGAGAGAGAGCCAAGTCGAGCAATCCCACCTCAATTTCAACTCGACCAAGAAAACCCTCCTTTTTCCGAGTTTATCAATAGACACGTCTATCCTGTCTATTGAGAATATTCTTTTCCCATTACGCCGCACCCGTTATCTGGGGCGTAATTCAAAGATTACATCTCTAATTCCCCCTACCGATATGCGTGCGAGGCTACGTAGGGACAAGCAGGCCGAATCACGAGACCAATTTAAAGGCAGCCTTATAATAAGCTCAGTACGAGTTCTCCTTTTTACTACTCAGTTGTTTTTTTTTTTTCTATTTTTCTCCATTTTACTTCCAGGGTAACGTGAGTCGGGGATTAATGAAAAGGAGGAGGAATTGGAAGGCAAATCAACCCACCGAACAGACCGGATAAAATCGAAGACGGGGAGCTACCGGGGGCTGTTCTAGTGCTGTTGCTGCTGTTCCTATTCCTGTTATCTTTCAAACCATGCAACGTCTTCCGGCTGCTGAGTCAGCACCGGAGAAAATGGAGTCAAAACACTCATGCAACGACAAAAGCAATGGCGGATTATCCAGCCGGGGAGGACGTTGCTAAGATGGACGCGTTAACGTCCGTCATGTATCAATATATATATATATATATATATATATATATATATATATATATATATATATATATATATATATATATATATATATATATACATACACACACACACATATGTATATATGTATACTGTATATACATACTGTGTATATGTATAATTTTTTTTATTACTCATTCAGTTCTGATTTATGCTCATGTATACGAACATATTCTCCAGCACAAATACAGGTACTGGAATGGAGTAAAAAAATAAAAAATAAAAAAAAACTCTTATAGAAGCAAATCCACGATCAATATCCAAAATATTTTTAGTACTTTTTTGGAGGTTAATTTGAAAAGTAAACCAAACCCTCACCAGATAGCAGGAGAGTAGTCGATTACTGACAGAACATTTACATTCTTGATATCTTGAAAAAAAGGGTTATCTTTTATATTCAAAGTATGGATTCAATCGTCCAAAGCTGAATACAAATTAGGGGGTATACTTTGTTGCCCTTATAAAAATTTCACATAGCGAGTAGCCTACTGAATATACAATAAAGCCAAAAAATGCCAAAACAATTTCACCGCATTCCCAAAAACAAAGACAAAACCATTAAAAAAGATAAATCACATCAAGCAACCAACCAGAAGTGAAGACTATTGTTAGAAGTTGAAAGAAGCATGTTGAATGTCGCACAATCGCAAAAATACTTAATGACGTTAAGACTGTACGAGAGGAAAACCAGATGGAGGAAAAGGACGGGAAATAGGAAAGAAGCAATACCTCTTTGAAAATCCCCTAACAACTACTAACAGCACCATCTACTCTACTTGGCGCCAAGGTTGGCCTAGAACTCTTGGCGCCAACGGTGGGCGAAAGCCGCACGCAGCATCTATCACACTCCTGTTCTTCATTCTGTCATCGGCGTTAACGTACATATCAAATCTAGCCATATTATTATTATTATTATTATTATTATTATTATTAAAACAAACATCAACAGAAAACGAACCTGTGCAGCGGGCAACCACAAACAGGATGCCCTATGTTAAAATAAAAGGAAAACGAAAGCAGGGATTGGACAGTAACCAATGAACACGATACATATACATACATGTATATATACATATATATATATATATATATATATATATATATATATATATATATATATATATATATATATATATATCTCAAAGACACAGACCACTTTCAAAGGCATTTTCACTCCTCAAAAACCATTCCCTTAAGAAAGGTACCTCGACGATGATTATACTTCTTAACCTTGTTGGAGGGAAGAAAGAAAAAAAAAAAGTTACAATGAAACAAAAAACTTGAAAAAAAGAGAAAATACTACAAAAACCGCTACAGGGCGGAGAAGAGGGTTGAGTTGTGGTGATGCTGGCGACAGAGGGTAAAAACCAGGCACTCTCTACCCGCCCAAAATATGAGAGAGAGAGAGAGAGAGAGAGAGAGAGAGAGAGAGAGAGAGAGAGAGCCCGTCTAAGATGCCAGTGGACACCCTCAGGAAATGCGGCAATGCCATAGTGTTTCTCTCTCTCTCTCTCTCTCTCTCTCTCTCTCTCTCTCTCTCTCTCTGCGCATTTCAATGACGATACCTTGACTAGGTAAAATTTTCACTGATCTTTTTAATAAGTAAAGAGATCAATGAAATACTGTATAAATTTTTCCTTTCTTTTTCTAGTTATGATACTTGTACTAGCAGCAAATTTATTCTCTCTCTCTCTCTCTCTCTCTCTCTCTCTCTCTCTCTCTCTCAGTCTCTCTCTCTCTCTCTCTCTCTCTCGGAAGGCAAGACACTCGACAAACAGTCGAGGCGTTGTAGCCCCATGGCAGATGACTTTAAACCTTCAGTGATGCAAAGAAAAACCGAGAGAGAGAGAGAGAGAGAGAGAGAGAACAAATAACAACGAGAGTAAACCCGTCATCTTAACAAGAATGGGGAGCGAGAGAAAAAGAAAGAGAGATAAAGAGAGAGAGAGAGAGGGAGAGAGACTTTCCATTCACACTAACTAACTCCAACATAAGCGCAAATCCACCAAGTCTCCTAAGCCCAGAATGAAACAGAATCGCACACGCGTGACCTTGCCCGAAATGTCAGCGTGTCATAATCCACGTCCCTAATTGTTTACCTCCCTATTTGCAATTCACACAATAAGCATTAGATTTCCGACCGTGATAAAAAAAGGCTGACTGGTTAAGCAATCTACAGTTATGTTTCTATCCCGGGGCACAGCAGCGGTGCAAAATTGCGCCAATAAAGATTGTTGCTCGCACATTGCAGATACCAGGTCGTACCTCACTGTCTGATAGCATCTGGCAGCTCCCGCCGCTGTTGTCGGCACGGTGGGCATCGACTTTTTGTCACGGAGCATTTGGAGTCTGCTTATTTATTTCGGGGCAGGGATTGTGGCTTATTTAAATATGCTCATAACTAACCAACTTTATTGGGGGAACCGCACGCTACCTTGAGTGCTATAGACGTACCTTAATCCTCTCGCTCTTGCTCTGAAAAAAATTGAAGAGGGAAAAAGGAGGAGAAGTAAAAGGTTCCGGACTTTTCTATAATTAAACTTCAAACGCATGCAAGGACGTCATGCTCTCGCAGATTTTGTACAAAAACAGTCCACTAATCCAGAGGGAGACTTACATCCGCCATCAATTAATTCTCTCTACTTGAGCATTCTTGCTTCTAGGAACATATTAAAATGCTCGCTTAGTAAATAGATAGACTATACACAACAATTTATAAATAAAACTGTGACCTGCATCTTGCGTGATCTTTCTTTTTTCGCATGTTAATCTTTCAGATACATATTTATTTTCAAACCACATTCAACTTTCATCATTGACAAAAAGGAAATCTGAAACAGGCAAAGGACAGCTTTGCATCAGCAAACCTAATGAACAAATCCCTACGTGTAAAAACACTGAATGTGCGACGATTCCCAAAAAAAAGAAAATCAAGAGGAAAAAATTATCGACTGGAGATAACAACTACATCTGGTGACCAAAACATTTCTCTGATAAGAGCAAAAACATTAAGCCACCATAAACAAAACAAAACAAACAAACACAAGGAGGAAAAGACTCTACACTACAGCCTGTTACAAAGGATAAAAACCAATTTAATTTATTCCTTTGACACTTTCCTGTAACACGAGACAAACCACATCTGTAAAAAAAAAAAATGACCACGTAAAAAAAAAATGAAGATAAAATTCCCAGCTATAGCACCACAGCCCTACAGAGCAAATAAATGAACTGAGATCGCCCTTTACGTAATGATACCCTCCCTTCATTCTTAAGGAATGCAACGCAAAGAGAGGGAGCCGGGCCACAATGCCTTCGCGAAGTGCAAAGGCGTCGTATATTCGCGTGCTAAGCAACAGTGAGACGATTGGGGCACAAATGGCCCGAGAACGGCTTGATATGACGACTGGGATCATAAACTTAATCCCGGTTTGACTTTTCGAGATGTGCATTCGCAAGAAGGTGCGCGCACTCTACGGGGTGTTGCTTGACTTATTACTGGGATGAAACGAAAATATTATTTATAATAATTCGTATGCAAAACGAGAGAGAGAGAGAGAGGGAGAGAGAGAGAGAGAGGAGAGAGAGAGAGGAGAGAGAGAATAATCGATAGTTTTCAATAATTCAAGAGAGAGAGAGAGAGAGAGAGAGAGAGAGAGAGAGAGGAGAGAGAGAGAGAGAGAGAGAGAGAGAGAGAGAAGAATATTGATAATTATAATTCACAAGCAAAAGAGGGAGAGAGAGAGAGAGAGAGAGAGAGAGAGAGAGAGAGAGAGAGAGAGAGAATATTAATAATTATAATTCACAAGCAAAACGAGAGCAAAGGGCAGGCCGCCGATATCAGCTCGGTCTACGCCATTAAAATTATATTTAATATACATATTACCTCAGGTGTTCGATAACCAGGAGTTTCTGTGCGCCCAACCCTTCCTTCCCACCCAACCCCGAATCCTATCCTGTCTCTCCCCATTCAATTTATAGGATTATCTATTGCATGTGAAAAACTCGGCGATTATTTCTGCGGCCAAGTTAGAAATCGACCTGGGATCTTTTCTATAAACAATGAAGGCACTATCTTTACGCCATGAGAATTTGTTTCTTTCCGAAAATTCCAAAACCGGATAAAAGGAGAAGGCTGAACGTAGGATTAACAACACTAAGAACTGCTGCGACTTGAAACAAACCTCAATGGTCTGGTACCAGCGGCAAAGGATCCAATGAAATAAGCGAGACTCTTCGAGGTCGACAATACGGACATCTATTTTTTTTTTTTTCACTACCTTGGATGGATAACGATACGTAAATCAATTCATTACAACTGTACCTACGTATACGGCTAGATGTATATGAAGAAAATGCACTTATATTTTTGCATTTGTACAAAGAATATATTCATTTTTATATAAGAAAAACCAAGTGAATATCTTCTAGGCAACATTAACTAAGCACATTTCTGTCGATATTTACATATACACAAGCATCATATATATATATATATATATATATATATATATATATATATATATGTGTGTGTGTGTGTGTGTGTGTGTGTGATATAGTGCGCGCGCTACAGCAGCACTGCATACTGTGTACTGGGATTTAAAGCAAAGGTCTTGCTCTTTATATACATGTTTACATACGTTTTAAGCTACATCTTCGCCACCACACAGCGCACACCTACGGTCCAAAATAAAAAAAAATAAAACAAAAAATCAAGAGCTTTAAACCTCACGTAAAACTGGTCTTAAAGTGAGCCGTCAAGATATGCAAAGATCAGCGGAAAATCCTGTGAAATGCAAATCATTTAGACAAAAGCATCTTCTCGGGAGAAGATTCCTCAAGAGGATCCGAGCGACAACCGCCGAGGAAATTCTTTGGGTCTCGTTGAAGAGACGGCATAACTTTCATTCCTTAAAAGAGGAGAAAATCTACAAAAAAAAAAAAAAAAAAATCACACAAACACGCCGCTCAAGGTTCAAGAAGAGGTTTCCGGTGCTGTACAAAGCATCGAGGTGTTCAAGTCGGTTAATATAGATATTAATGGTTAGTTAAATTCTCTGGCGCCGACAATTTTCCTATAATATGGCCTAGACAATTTTCCTATAATAAACTGTATACCTAGACTTTTTTTGGAAGATTTCAGAGCGCTTAAGAGTTGTAGAAATGTTGCAGCTGGCTGTGCTGTAAGGTAATGTCCAAGGAGGAGTGATAGAATTTTCCGGTGTAGAAAGTAACCATAAAAGAAACTACATATTAGCTCCCATCCTCTCTAAGTTTCAAAAGCATTCTGCGATCGAGTGTAAAAGTTCGGTAAATTTCGGATCGTTGTATGTTAGGAGATGATTAACGTCTCTGGCGTTAAAAACTGTAAGAAGGCATTTACGGAAGATGCGTCATGTTTCATAACAAGTTTTACACATGAGTATCGGTAGGAATAAGAAAAATCACCACCAATCTTGCATGGCCTTTACAACGTTGCGGTTTTATAAATCATAAAACGAACGATGAAAAAAGTCACTTGAAATGGGCCACTTAAATAAATTTGTCAAGGAAATCTGACGATGCCATTAACAACAGTTGGAAAAACGACGAAAAGCGATTAACAAAAAAGGTAAAGCAAGAAATGCAACTAAAAGAGCCAAAAATTGGCCAAGGACTTAGTTGCCAGTGGCCCTTCCTAGGCGCTGCAAACAAGGGAAAGCTGCAACCACACAGACCACCAATAAAATTCCCAGGTACCTTAATCAGCGAGAGAGAGAGAGAGAGAGAGAGAGAGAGAGAGAGAGAGAGAGAGAGAGAGAGAGAGAGAGAGAGAGAGAGAGAGAGAGAGAGAGAGGGGAGGGGGGGAAACCCCAGCAACGTGACTGCACATCCAACACCACCCATTCCCTGGACGAAATTAAATATTCAAAACATTTGTCCATCAACCTGTTACGCTGCCGATACTGATAACGAAGTGTAAACAGCAAGCCCTTAGGATGCTGCTGAGTGGGCTGACTCGTGTAAAAGGGAGAGTGAAGGAAGCGGGAACAGGGAAAAGATGGGAGGGGAAAGAGTGTATTACAGAAAACAAGTAAAAATTGCTCCCAAGTGTCTTCGGCGCAATCGAGTTTTCTGTACAGCCGCTGCACCGTATAATCAAGGCCACCGAAAACAGATCTATCTTTCGGTGGCCTCCGTATAATGCTGTATGAGCCGCGGCCCATGAAATTTTAACCACTGCCCGGTGGTGGCCTATCTTATATCGTTGCCAGAAGCACGATTATGGCTAAATTTAACCTTAAATAAAATAAAAACCACTGAGGCTAGTGGGCTGCAATTTGGTATGTTTGATGATTGGAGGGTGAATGACCAACATACTAATTTGCAGCCCTTTAGCCTCAGTAGTTTTTAAGATCTACGGGCGGACAGAAAAAAGTGCGGACAGAAAAAGTGCGGACGGACAGACAAAGCCGGCACAACAGTTTTCTTTTCAGAAAACTAAAAGTGGGGGAAAGGAAAAACGGAGACGAATAATAAAAGGTTAACATGAAGTGATAAGGCTTGAAGCATTTTTCCGATATAAATGTTCTAAACTTGTGTGAACAGGTGACTGACTACAGAGCAATTTACGAGGTGTTATGTCGTTAAGGTAACAATGTTCCTATATCTGATCATGCGTGTTCATTTCAACTGCTCAAAATTATCAGTGAAAATTACGTACCGAGCGACGTATTTTGAAGGTTGTGTTTTAATAATAATAATAATAATAATAATAATAATAATAATAATAATAATAATAATAATAATACCGTAATTGTAATCATTATTATTATTATTATTATTATTATTATTATTATTTTGGTGATAATAATAATAATAAACCATAAATAAAAAAAAACACGAAACTCCAATCTGATGTGCGCCAACAACCAACACAGTGAAATATAAATTAAAGTCTACGATTTAATCACTTGATGTCAAGGAAACTTTGAAATTACTCTTGAGAGTTATCATAAATTATATAAACAAACGTAAACTCACGTTTATAATACTACATACTACAGACAGCGTATAAAAAACGGTAAAAGGAAATCGAGAAGTTAAGAGGGTCATTGTGACTAATAAAATACTTAGTGTATCATATTCGTGATAGAAGTTTAAATATGAAACTCACCTTTTCTAATTCTAAAAGATGAAACCGTAAAACTTGAATAGCTTGAACCATCTGTGAAAATAAAGAAGATGCATTAATATCGTCGTTTATCATAATATTAAATTATATTACTGCACTCTCTACGTACTACATGAGCTAATTATACAGAATTGCAGATAAATCTGAATATCTCTATTTACAAGTGTACAGTACAATAAACATATATATATATATATATATATATATATATATATATATATATATATATATATATATATATATATATATATATATATATATATATATATATATATATATATACATACATATATATATATATATATATATATATATAATATATATATATATATAATTATACATAAAATACCTTATTTCAAAACTACTTACTCTACCATGGCTACAGGAAGAGGTGATGAAACTGGTAAGCATATTAAGGAGTAACTGGAAAGAACACATCCCCTAACTGTACCCACCTTCCAACCTACCTATAAGGATAAACTAACCGGATAGTGTAGCAATATCAAAATTCCTTATCTGAGCAGCCTCTCTCTCTCTCTCTCTCTCTCTCTCTCTCTCTCTCTCTCTCTCTCTCTCTCTCTCTCTCAGTGGCCGTATATAGCCAGGGAAGCCCTGCTGGTCCCTTCGGCTAGACACCATGATGCCTTCGCAACATATTTGCATATTAACAGGCGGTGAGCATCCGTAAGCTGAGTTGCCGCTGTTCCAACGCACCTATCAAACAAAATGGCGTCCCATCAAATGAGGTCTACACCGTCACCCCCATTTACAGTGGCATGACACCAGGCCATTTGTGGCCCTTGCATGATATAGTGTGAGAAGGAGCATGCAACATAACAAAACACACACAAGCACGCACGCACTCACTCACCCCCCCTCGCTCACTCACTATCCCTCTTAAAACTAGACCGGCCGTCCCTTTAGCCTCCACTACTCTTCACGACGCCTTCTGAAATGCCCTGGGGGCACGTCCATTCAACCACACACACACACACACACTCTGATCTTCTTAGGTGAACCCTTTTTACCTGGATGCTGATTATGATACTCCTGCTCCCGAAAGAGAAAGATGCATTCACAGGGAGTCAGTCTCTCTCTCTCTCTCTCTCTCTCTCTCTCTCTCATCTGTGGAGTCAGTCAACTCATCCTCAGGAGACTACTTGTAATTCCTGCTACCTAAACCCACTCCCTGTAACCTGCACCCTTTTTGCCTCCCGCCCGCCCGCCCGCCCGCCAGCATATGCCTCGCCATCTACGCCCACCGCAAATCTTGCCCAGTCATCGTGCTTATGCGAATATCTCCGGCAGTATCCACTGAGTCTATCGTAACATACATTAGCAGGAGTAATCTTCCCTAATCTCCGGCGACAATTGGCTCTTATTCATAAAGCAGTATTCGAGGATAATTGATTCTTTCCAGAGCCTTACATGTACAACTCAGACCACTTCTGCTTTTCAGCACTCTCTCTCTCTCTCTCTCTCTCACTCTCTCTCTCTTCTCAAGGGCAGTACGGTTCAACTGTGAGCCTTTTCTTATGAACTTGAAATAAAAACCTACCTATCACGACACATTTTCTTATGAACTTGAAATAAAAACCTACCTATCACGACACATTTTCTTATGAACTTGAAATAAAAACCTTCCTGCCACAACGTATTTTCTTATGAACTTGAAATAAAAACCTACCTATCACGACATATTTTCTTATGAACTTGAAATAAAACCCTATATACCTGCCATAACATATATTCTTATGAACATGAAAAAAAACCTACTTACGACAACACATTTTCTTATGAACTTGAAATAAAAACCTACCTACCCACCAAAACATATATTCTTATGAACTTGAAATAAAAACCTACCTACCTACCACAACACATATTCTTATGAACTTGAAATAAAAACCTACCTACCTACCACAACACATATTCTTATGAACTTGAAATAAAAACCTTCCTACCTACCATAACACATATTCTTCTGAACTTGAAATAAAAACCTACCTACCACAACGTATTTTCTTATGAACTTAAAATAAAAACCTACCTATCACAACGTATTTTCTTATGAACTTGAAATAAAAACCTATCTACCACAACACATATTCTTATGAACTTGAAATAAAAACCTACCTACCACAACACATATTCTTATGAACTTGAAATAAAAACCTACCTACCACAACATATATTCTTATGAACTTGAAATGAAAACCTACCTACCACAATAAATATTCTTATGAACATGAAATAAAAACCTACCTACCACAACACATATTCTTACGAACTTGAAATAAAAACCTACCTACCACAACGTATTTTAATCTATTTCTCACATAAAAACGCCATGCAAGTCTAATAACAGTCTCCTAGCTGGCCAGAATCTTCACGCATACATAAATAGCCTAAAATAAACAAAGCGGATCCCCCCCCCCCCAACTTACTTTCAAATTACCCAATTAAGAGACAAGTATAATTACTCGAGCAGATGAAGAAGCCTCGTGCCTAACTTCACTAACTACCATAATGCCATGACCAGTCGCTGCAGCTTGTCAAACCCTCCGATAATAACTTAAATGGATCGTAGCCCAGTGTTAAAGCTCGCATTAGTGATGGGAGGAATAGCCCCGAGTCATGAGAAGGTATAAAATCCCCTGGGCGGAATTACAAAGGGAGGTTTAAAATTTCATATTTCTCCTCCCAGGAGGATATGCAACAGGGATTTTCGAGCTGAAACCTAAATCGTCCTGAACTATCACAAAGAGGGTTGAAATGTCTTAAAACTTCTTACTACCCGTCTTGAATAAGTGCAACACTTTTATACACATCCCTACACATCTATGACATCCTAAACTTAATGTTAAACTTAAGATTATATTAACAAAGTGTGTTTGAATGGTTCAGCTTTTTGGCAAAGGTACAAGTTTACACGAAACACCTGTCAGTACTCTGAACAGTTTCGTCTGAATGCTAATGAGTCTCCCCGAGATAATTTGTCCGTTCACTTCTTAACAGATAATTATCTCTCGCGGATTAAGGAAATGTGAAAAAATATTTAACATTATCTTGAACCTACGTTCAGTAACTTTCTTTCAGAAAAATACATTCATAATATAAAACATACATATTAAAAAAACCTGTCTGTGTTTATATATATATTATTTATATATATATATATATATATATATATATATATATATATATGTATATATATATATATATACATACATACACTGAAGAAGTGAAACGAACTAGTTCAAGGAGACGTTTACAACTAAAAAGGAACAAAAACAAAAACATGGAGAAGCAAAAGGCAGTTACTTACTAAGCTATCAAGCTCTGGGTTTGCCTGATAATATGGCTTCTCCTGCCTAATCTGCAAAAAGCAAAATGCGGAGACTGAGTATGCAAATGTGGAAACCCCAAAACCACGAGACCGCCCGTGAAACTTTTTAAAGGGGTAGGGGCGTGTGGGGTGTGGAAGAGCAGAGGCTTCAGGGTAAGAGCGGGGTGGAGGGATGGGCGGAAGACGAGGTAGAAGAGATGGGATTATAAATAATAATGCAAAACTATAACATACAAAAATATTAATATGCAATTTGCATTTTTCTCAAACCCTTTTCTTTCTTCCTACCTTCCTTCTTTCCTTCCTTCCATCCCTCCAATTGCCAAAACCAACCCTTACGGTCTGTGGCCCTCTCCCCAAAAAAAGCCATCTCTCTTCACGGAGAAAAGGGGGTCACTCTCCAGTGGGGAGGAAAGAAGGGAGAAAACGGATAACACAAGCGGGATAAAAAAAAAATAGAAAAAAAAGGAGGAGGAGGGAGGTAGAACAGAATGTTGCTGGATGTAGAACGCAACAGATAAAAGAAATACAAAATAAATTGAGGGCGAGGAGAGAAGTAGATAAAAATATCCACATCTTTATCCGCATTTCTCGAGCCTTCCCCAAGGACACTGAAGAGATTTAGGAGATCTACATAACAGCAATAAAAAAAAAAAAAGTGGACAACAGAATAAAGGACATTTTGAGGATAGGGGGACGCACAGGGTCGTGGCGGGCGGGAATGATCACGACGATGATGATGATCATTATGATGATGATGATGATGATGAGGATGATGATGACGGTAGTGATGGTTATGAGTGACTTACCATGCTGTCAACTTCGGGGTGTGAGTAGTAGTAGGGCTTCTCGTGACGGAGCTGCACGGTGGAGAGACAGGGAAGAAACATAACAACTCACGGTTAAAGGGGCGCATTATGGGGGTCAAATGGAGGAGGACAAGGGGGAGATAACTGATGTTGGTCGGGTGGGAGGGAAAAGGGGGAATGGGGAACGGTTAATTCATGTTAAAAGATATATACAAGAAACCAAAACGTCATGATGTTATGGAATCTAGAACATCTACAAATGCAGTCCCTCCTGGGAGATTATTTACTCCGATCAAGCAGATCATTGAAGTTCGCATTTTAAATGTAATAATAAAAAAATCATTCACTATGATGAAAGTATTTCCAAAAGGGGCCTTGAGGAAAATGCTTCCAAAAGCTTAAATTTGACCGATAATTTCAAAGTATCTCTAAATTTAACCAAACATTCTCAAAGAGCTATCTTCACTTTGACATTTTCGAGGAAACTTTAATTACCATAAATTTAAATAAAAATTATCTGACGATCATTATTTCAATAGATTTTTCCTCGAGCATGACTGTCGATACCTTTTAAATTTCTATGCTGGCAAGGGCATGTAGAAAAAAAAAATTGGATACTAAACTTGCTAATATTTCGAAAACATCAAAAATTGAAATTAACTTGACGGAACGTTCGCTTCATTGAAATCCAGTTATAGAAGGCCTATGGGACGGGCAAATAAAACCCCATTGCAAGGCCTAGGACCGTGTTAATGAATATCAGCTACTGAGGAGGAGACGCCGTAGATAGAAAGAATAAATCACACGACAAAATACCGTCTCATCAGCAATTCAAGAGAAAAGCAAAAAAGATAGTTACGAAATTGCGTTAATTACGGAAATTAAAAAAAGGGGGATTTAGTCTGCATAAACCGTGTGAAAATGACAGGCA
>NC_089752.1:6905500-6938000 GCF_040412425.1 Macrobrachium rosenbergii
GACAGACAGACAGACAGACAGATAGACAGAAGTTATAAAAAGGTCACAACCGGAAAGACATACAGGAAGACAGTGAAAGGTAGAGAAAAGTCACAAACAGACAAGACAAGACAAGACAAGACAAGACAAGACACTTTATATGTGAGGTGATGTTCTGGTTACAGAACGAAGATAATTCCGAGACGAATAAAGCAAATAAAAATCAAATTATGAATTACTGTAACCTGAAGAAACAATCTCGAGGAAAAAATGGATAAAAAAGGGACACATGTCACAAACAATGTTGCAAATCAACGTAAAACGCAATAAAATATGATAAGGAAGTGGAACGAATTAACCGCACCACAATGAAAGAGATAAAAGAATAATTAGGAATTAAGAAAAGGGGAAGAGATGAGAGCAGCAAAGGTTGGAAGGAAAAGGAAAAAGAAAGAAAGAGCAAGATAAGTACTTAAAAAAAAAAGGGGCAAAAAGAAGAGAAAAGTGGCATAAATAAGAGTATCAAAGGTTGGATGATAAAAACAATGACAGAAAAAGATGACAATGAAAAAAAGAAAGCAATAAAAAGAGGGCTTTCGAGACCGTGTTTTAGGTAAAGAGTAATTACCAGCGCGAAACCACAGCCACGGGAAAAAGAAGGGGTGAATTTGTAATTAGCAATTAACATTATGTAAAAAAAGGGAAACACACAAAAGTGGAGTTAAATGCTGATGTCATTTGTCAAGGGAAAAAGGGAAATATGATAAAATGCGAAATATGATAAAAGGGTAACAAGAAAGAGAGAGCGAGAGAGAGAGAGGGGGTTAGCCAAAACAAAAGGCAACGCGACATCAAGTAAAAATAATTGACAATGCAAATAAAAAAAGAATAAATTAACGGTGAACTAATAAAGAGAACAAGGAACACGAGAGAGAGAGAGAGAGAGAGAGAGAGAGAGAGAGAGAGAGAGAGAGAGAGAGAGAGAGAGATAAGATTTCATCTGCGAAGTCGTTCTTAAAACTAAGGATACAAAGTAAATGACAAAAGAGACAGGAGAACAATAACACAGAACAACAATAATTGATGTTTGGACACATAACTGAAAAGATGAAAACAAGGAAACTCGAGGCTATCATGGAGCCGTAAGTCTGGTGAGATAGGAAAGGGAACTGGAGGCTTGCTGTGGACCTCCGCACTCACCAACCAACAAGACGTGGAAAAGAGTCGACCACAAAAGAAAAGAGGCCGATTGTAAACTGGAAATACGGTCTGGAAAAGCTGACTGACGCTGTGGTATATAAATTGTATGAGAACAAAACTACAAGATCTTGAAAATAAGAAAAGCAGTAAGAGTATATATCGTAATAATAATAATAATAATAATAATAATAATAATAATAATAATAATAATAATAATAATAATAATAATAATAATAAATTATTAATATTAATAATTATAATAATTATATAATAATAATTATAACATTATAATAATTAATAATAATAATAATAATAAAATAATAATTATTATTATTATTATGTTGAAGGCATAATGCTACGAGCTATTGAAAGAAGCGATAATGGGAATAGATATGATCCTGAAATCAAAATAATAGCAGCATTAGTAGTAGTAGTAGCAGTAGTAGCTTGGCGACGGTAAAGTGGGAGGTTGGGAGGAAGAGAAGATGATATGGGAGAGAGAGAGAGAGAGAGAGAGAGAGAGAGAGAGAGAGAAGGAGGAGGAGGCAGACACACACAGATAGTAAAACCCCAGAGATGGTTTCTCCCCGTCCAAATTAATGACCCCATAAAATGTAAGTGACATTTCCTCGTTAGTCAAAAATGCTTGATAAACTCGGGCTGAAAATTCTCCTGATTTTATAGGCTACTCCGAGATTACGTTACTGCCTCTCTCTCTCTCTCTCTCTCTCTCTCTCTCTCTCTCTCTCTCTCTCTCTCTCTCTCGGAACGATGTGGGAAAAATATGGACATCATTTAATCTTTTATTCTAAGTTTTATTTCTCTCTGTCATACTCTTTCTTTACAAATATATATATGTGTGATTATATATGTATGTATGCATTTCATATATATATATATATATATATATATATATATATATATATATATATATATTGTGTGTGTTTGTGTGTGTGGAGAAATTTCCGATTTACATCAATCTTCAGACTTCATCTTCCGACACATTAAAATCGGGAAAGATAAATATATGAAATTAAAAACACAGCCATCACAAAAAAGAAAAAAATTCACCGCGAAGAAACAAGCCAACGACTGCTAAACCCCGGCGTGGATTACGTCCGGAGGGTGGGTTTCTGGCTACCGGGTCACCTACCTGTCCGATGCAATGCTTCTCACAGCTACTACTACGGCGTCCGCAATCAATACCAACCACGGACCATACAGTACGCATACATATATAGACACTCCACTACCATAACACACATGCATGCGCTATCACGAAGGGCCTTGTAATCCTTACAAAAAATGGCAAGGCCCAATATCAGTATCCTTTCATTAGCGCAAAGTATTATCGATAGAATAATATAATTACAACGACGTACCCGAGAGATGAAGCCATTTATAAAAAAAAAAGGGTAAAATTGCGACAAAGTTTCTTTGGCGCAATCGAGCTTTCCGTACAGCCGCTACAGCGTATAATCAAGACCACCGAAAATAGATCTATCTTTCGGTGGTCTCTCGGTATAATGCTGTATGAGCCGCGGTCCATGAAACTTTAACAACGGCCCTGTGGTGGCCTATCAAATATCGTTGCCAGAAGCACGATTATGGAGACAAAGTTTTCTTTAACAGGAAACTAACATGGCAACAGACAGCTAAAAATGACAGCCTCTGTCTTTGAAATCAATGGTCACGATTAATGTGATTAATAATAATAATGTGAAAACTGCGAATTTATTTGTTTGTTGTTCCCATCGCTGTATTTTTTTCATAGCGTTCACATGAGGGCGTTACGCTTTCGATATTAATAATAATTACAAACGAGCAACTTTCTTTAACTGAATAAACTACGACCAAAATGAACGCATGTCGTATATAACGGCATTTATGACGTGAAAAAAAAAACACCTGAACGCATGCCATATATAACGTCGTGAAAAAACACTACAGGACTTGAGCTAAGCCTACTGCCACAAGAATATTTCCATAAATTCCATAAAAAACACCGAAGGAAGTAACAGAACACAGACACGATAAATAAAGCCACAAAAACAACACACCCATCGCTTGTGCTGCCATCAATGGGGGGGCTACCTTATGTCGACACACAATGGCCTAATTTCCTCATTAATTATGCATGCATAGGCCTATAAGCCTTGCTGCTGTTCAATAGAAATTCATCTAGCCATGCAGCCGCCAGAAAACACAATGGCGGCTCGTAATCATATTTTTTTGTGTGGGTTACTGCTGTTTATAACAGCACCTGGCAATAGCTTAGATGACAGCCAAGAAGAGATTGTTAGTGGGCATGTTTAGTTTGGTATTTGAAAGCCGCTTTTAATTTTAAGTTTTTCAGGCCTATCTGCATATTGTTTATGAGAATTGTCACTGCGCTTAAATCATATGCAAATAGTATACATTCATTCACAATATATATATATATATATATATATATATATATATATATATATATATATATATATATATATATGTGTGTGTGTGTGTGTGTGGGTGTGTATACTTGACCAAATTCCTACAAAAATAAGAGAGACGACAGTCTATTTCCCTAAGCCCTTCATTTCTTCTTATTTTTCACATTGCTATCTTTTTAACATATTGTCTGCTGATAAAGAGAGAGAGAGAGAGAGAGAGAGAGAGAGAGAGAGAGAGAGAGAGGAAAAAAGACAAAATCTCTTACAGACAGTTTCACCTGATGAGATGAGGATTACTTCGTCAAGGCCCTCCAGTTCTCTCTCTCTCTCTCTCTCTCTCTCTCTCTCTCTCTCTCCCCCACACAAAAACCGCTACCAACAACAGTGCACTAACAACCAGATATTCATCCGGCAGTGTTTGGATCAAAAGAGGCAGAGTGGATTTTTATGGTGGGTTTTTCAGAACGTTTCCCATCCGGTGCGGAGATCGAACGCTGTTCATCCAGGTTAGAGAGCCCACAGCTCTTTCCCTCACAAGAAGTATCAACACGACCTGCACTAATGAACAAATACGACAAAGTAATCAGATTCACATTGTTCTGACTTTACAACCTCTAACGGGACCCCTTTTTTTTTTTTTACCCACAGCGATAAACTCGCCAGACATGGAGTGAGCAAGGTTACAAAATTACTTTCAAATTACTTAAAAAAAAAAAAAAAAAAAACAGACAGGCATAACATAACATGTCTTCGTTATCATTCTGCTGGAGGGACCCCAAAGCACACAGCACACAGACACCTGCTTACACTGACAATCTCAGACACCTCTCTTGCAGTCCGCTGCTGCTGAAAACGCTCCATGCATAACAAATGCCTCGTCGATACGATACAGATGTATTGTCTAGGCGCTGATTTTACGGGATGAAGTTGCTGGCCTCGCCCCTAAAATTTCTACTCGACGTACAAATGAAATTTCTTCTTGAAGTACAAAGCTATTCAAAGCCCATCAAGAAAATTACAAAGTTTTAAAGTAATTTGTATTTTTCGTAAGACGGCGAGCTTCAGCTGTTACTGACTCACAAAAAAAAAAAAATCCTATCGCATAAGCCTGTGCATAACATATATAAAAATAACCACATTAACATTGCACAGGCAAAAACAATCTAAAAGCGGCGTTAAGAATTGAATAAAAAAATAAAAATAAACGAAAATGTGGGGAACCTAAGTAACGAGAGGCATCAATGAAATGTAAGGTAATGCAAAGGATGTAGCACGTTCGGTATTCATAGAAGAAGAAGAAGAAGAAGAAGAAGAAGAAGAAGAAGAAGAAGAAGAAGAAGAAGACTGCTTTTGGGGTTAAGGAAGACTTGTAGTACAGAAGGACCCTCCCTGACGGGGAGGCCGGAGCTTTGGGAAGGGAGGGGTGGGAGGAGGGATTGATGTCCACGGGGGAAGCGGTAAGATTACAGTTATTAAAGCAACTTACCGTGACATTCTCTACTACGATATATTGTTCCTTATTATTTGTGGGGCTAAGTGCGGGGTTTGAAGGAGGAGGAGGAGGAGGAGGAGGAGGAGATTTGAAGGGAGAGGAGGAGGGGGAGGGGAAATAGAGGGCACGTATGTCGTGATCGCATTGGCACAATTATTGTTAAACGCGGTTCACTTGCTTTTTCATTTTATTCACTGATTCCGGTCCCATGCGCTGGGCTTAGGGAATTTCGCCCATACCTACAAAGACAAGATGTTTGTGTGATAACCTCACTATTCCAGACACTGATGAATTCCAGCTTGACTTCTGACCTCTAAGTATGACCTTGACCCTACCGTGCACACCGGCCTCATTAATGAACCAAGCATTCGGAATATGTCTCTACCTATCTACTTCAAATGTTAAGGTCAGGGATAAATAGCTCTCTGATTCTTGATCTCTAAATGTGATCTTGACCTTTGAATCCACCATATAAAATTTTGACTCATCATTGTCCATAGTTGCATTGACCATGATCATCGACAATACCCCAATACTCCCTTCCGCCCCCCTAAATAGTTTTGCTAGAGGATCTCTAATTACCATAAACACACTCGAGGCATATGCCAAAAAGGCCATAAACTTGATACGTGCGATTCACCGATTTTTTTTTTGTTACGAAAAGCAACATTTATAAAAAAAAAATGTTGTATTTAAAAAACAAGAACAAAATGAGGCCGCAATGTCATTACAGCGACTCCTCCGGTAAGCCGTTCCTTCACACTTTCTTCAAATTACCGAAATGAATAAAAGGCACAAAAAATTACAATAAATTAAGAGATGTGGTACAAAATGACTCGAGCCATAATAAAACACGGAACCAGAATCATTTAGGCAATCAATGGCGGAATGACGCACAGGAAAAATCCACAAACAGCGCACCGGGGTAGTTGTAGTTAACCAATTACATTCTTCAGGGGGAGACAGGGCTTTCCCACAAGAGGCCCCTACGGTCGATTATTCCTACTTCAAAAGGGCGCCTCTCGGCCTTTTACGCCTACGCTCCTGGAATCACTTCTCCTGCGAATGCCATATGTAGAAACAAGTTGGTGCTTCGATGTGTGGGAAACGACACCATTTCCTGAAGGACCTCCAGTAGAGAGAGAGAGAGAGAGAGAGAGAGAGAGAGAGAGAGAGCAGCTTGAAAGTCATAAAACATCCCTCCGAAGGACTTCTCAATCCACAAAGTCTGCAACAGCCCTCCGAAGAAAGACCTCAAGCCCTTCTTTATGTGAGCCCACCGCCAGTCTCATATTCATCATTACCGAAGCAGCTAATACGTAGCTTCCTCTCACAACAAAACAAGACCTGGAAATAAAGGAAGCCCTTTATTGGCCTAACGGCAACTCCCAATTTCCCCTCCAATGAACAACTCGGATGCACCAAGCGGCGTTATAGGCCTCTCCCGGGGAGTGCATTTTCTCTGCTCGTCGGGTACAGGCGGAATGGTGGTTGTCATGTCCCGTTGAAGGAAAGTAAGAATCTAACCATAAAAAGCTGCCATCATAAGAACAGACAACGAGCCATAAATAATACGGAAAACACTAGTCATCTCAGGACCAACACAAACAATTTTCTCCTAACGTAATGAAGCCAAAGCCACGTGACAAGCAGAAGGATCGAACACGGATGAGCTCTGGACGGGAAGTGTTATATATTTAGCCTGCAGGAGGTCTTGGTAGAGCTTCGCTCCGCAGAAATAAAAAATGACTTGGATATCGTAAACACAATGTCTGGGAATTTATTTAAAGATTTATTCTCGCTCGAAAATATACTGGAGGCAAACTTCACGATCATCAGAAAGATTTTGAGAATCTATACTTCAAGCCATATATGTACAGTATATACTGTATATATATATATATATATATATATATATATATATATATATATATATATATGTGTGTGTGTGTGTGTGTGTGTGTGTGTGTGTGTGTGAGAGAGAGTATATATGTTAATGTGTCAAACTGAACGGGCCATTATAGGTCTGCTTCTCCAATATAAATGATTGATAACAAAAAAAATTTTCGTTAATTCGTGAGTCAGGTCAGGTCAGGTCTTACAATGGCAGTAACTGACTGATCTCGACAAACTGGCATCAGACAACTACGCTGACAGCAGACGTGTTCAGGGAACAAACGAATTATCCATCAGTGAATACGCCGAACTCATTAGTGAATGAGACTTGCAAATCCGATCAGAACTTAGTTACAGATTCGAATCTCTTACAAACTGTTACTTATTCACTGATGAATACTAATTCTAAGCTGAATACGATTTACTCATAGCTTCAGTCAACTTATTCATCGCTGAATGCAATTTAATTCACTACATATTTCGACATACCCACTCACAAAGGTCGGGCACGAACGACACAACGCTGAAACAATACCTCAGGGAAGATCAGATTTCATGAGTCGAATTCTGTAGGGCAGGTTAGATCCGTGTTGCTGTTGCAGAGAGAGAGAGAGAGAGAGAGAGAGAGAGAGAGAGAGAGAGAGTTTCGCACTCGATCCTCTTTCAACACTGATATCTTGTGATTGCCACCATCACATACAGCAGTAACTGCTGCTATCAACTTAACCCATCCATCCAGGCCCTTTCCAGCTTTCCAGACAGCCCCCCAGGACCCTTCAAACTCTCCGCCCCCCCAACTAATGCTGCGCTAATCCTCCCCACCCATCCCCCAACCCTTCCTTCGTAAAAGCGCCCACCCCCACCACACCCCTTTTTCATGTGGTTCTCTCAGCAATCAAAGGATCGCTAACTTCCTTTTTATGAGTCGTTGGGCCGTGGGCGGTGACACAGAAAGGAACCGAAAGCCCCTTTAATCTGTTTTATTAGGCGTCGTCACCTCGGGCTTGATTTCCTGCTGAAGCTATGAGCTGTAATACGCGGCGGAGGAGGAGACCATCAGGAAACCTCCTACTCCCTCACTCCTCCTCCCCCCCCCTCCTCCTCAGGGAAGACGGCGGCGTCCATGACCATGGCAGGTTGGACGCCAGTTTTCCAGACAAGATGAATCGATCTTCTCGGAAGACGTCTTTCTCGCATCCCGCTAATCCGAGGAACAGAAAGACGTTGTTTTAGAGAATGAGATATTGATGATGATGGTCACGAGTGAGGATGAAGAAGAGAGAGAGAGAGAGAGAGAGAGAGAGAGAGAGAGAGAGAGAGAGATTGTAGGGTATCTGGCGTTACAACTACCAAGGTCACTGACGCCATATAGAGAGAGAAAGAGAGAATGTTCAACACCACCAAACTCATATAGTTTCTCTCTCTCTCTCTCTCTCTCTCTCTCTCTCTCTCTCTCCTCTCCATGCAATAGCCATTACATATCCCCCTGAACGGACACTCACCTCAACTGCAGTGAGGAAAGAGAGTAAATGGAGGGGAAATGAGAGGGAGACCAAAATGGAGAAAGAGGTCTGCCGACAAAGATATAAATATACTGAGAGAGAGAGAGAGAGAGAGAGAGAGAGAGAGAGAGAAGAGAAGGGGAGGATGATAGCGCAAGAGATAGTGGAAGATAACAGAGGAGAGAGAGGGAGGGAAAACGGAGCAGGGAGAGAGATGAAGACACCCCAGAGACCTTTCGGTCGACCTGAAATGACGTACTTGGGGAAGCCACCGACCTTCATTAGACAAGACTTTGGTTGAAGAGATAGGGAAGGAGAGGAGGAGGAGGAGGAGGCGGCAAGGGGGAAGAAGTAGAAAAAGAAGAAGAAGAAGAGATAGAAGGAGGAGAGGAAAGCGTATTAGGACTCGCCAGAGACATATGAAGGCATTGCTTTTCTATCTATCAACCTGAATAGCCTTTCCCAATTCGTTCCCATAAGATAAAAATCTATATAGTACCTTCTTAAAATGGTACCACCACATTATTATTTATTACTTAAGCACATAAGGCATTCTGTCCTAAATTGCAATATCGTTGACAGTGATGAAGACTATATTAATCTGAAATATAAGCACAGTACCTCCTAACATTCGTATATAACACAAAAGTCTCTTTGCAGTTAAATGTTATTCAAATGCATGAATTATGTGTCTTTATCCAAATACGTCTAAGGCAAATAATTTGACTCAAATATTCAACGAACACTGACCTGTTATGAAGCAATTTCAAAAACAATCACCGTTCGTTGAAGCATTTAAAAAAAATTAGCTCAGATGTAAAAACCAATTAAAGAATGACATCTGAAAAGTTTCCTAAGAAACTGGAAAAACACGTAGCCGAAAAGCCAATTCAAAATATGCGATGCTTCATAAGAAACTGGAAAAACACGTAGCCGAAAAGCCAATTCAAAATATGCGATGCTTCATATTACGAGTAACAATATAACTTAACAAACGCATTAGGGGACAGAAAACCTCCGCCAAGGAATAACACTCTACCCAACCAAAAGGACCTTCTCAGCAAAGGTTTTAAACATTCCCATCTCTCCCAAAATTATTGTGTGTAACCCTACTAAAAAAAAAATTGATTGTTTGATTTATGGTCGCTAAAACTGGCGTCACAACATCCATGTTATTGACGCAATATCGTCAACTTCGAGGGGATACAAATACAAGAAACTCAATTCACACACAAGTCAAAGAAAAGAATAAAATCATAAAAGAGAAAGCGAGCATATTACTAAACGAAACAACAGCAGGACGAAGGAAAACAAAAGCGAATAAAAGCGGAAACATGTCACCCGCTTTCATTAGCGACCAGAACATCAACCAAACTTCCTGAAAACAATCAGAGTAACGACCACCAAAAATACAGTCTCTCGCATCAGCAAATTTATGACCCATAACTGAATTCTAGAACATCATCCAGTAGTAAATCCAATAATAAAAAAGGCATCAAAGAGAATGGGGAGGGAAGAGAGGAGGAGGAGGAGGAGGACAGGGAGAAAGGGGAGAGAATGGAGGAGAGGAATGCGTGTGTGTGTGTGTGTGTGCGGAGCAAGATCCCTAACTGTTTCAATTCTTCCGTAAAAACCGAACCGACAATATCGTTTGCCAAACTTGAAATTTTCATAGGCCTGAACCCCTATTCCTGGGATCTAATACTGAGAGAGAGAACGAAGAGTGTAATAGAGAGAGAGAGAGAGAGAGAGAGACAGAGAGAGAGAGAGAGAGAATGGGGCTGTGCAGGACAGGAAGACATAAATGGGCAAAGAGGGGATGATAGAGGCTGAGGGATGAGGGGACGCAGGAAGAAAAGGGGAAAGTAAACGTTGGAATAAATGACACGGAAAAAAGAGAGAGAGAGAGAGAGAGAGAGAGAGAGAGAGAGAGAGAGAGAGAGAGAGAGAGACGATCCAAAGAGATTGCCTCCGTCTCTATAGAGCGAGATCACGTGACCATCTCCCCCTTATCCGCCTAACAAAAAGTCCTTTCAATGAAATAGAAAAATCTGCTATTTTTCTACATACTAGGCCGATCAAATTACTTCCTTCACTCTCCAAATGAATGACTGCGCATTTATTTAAGGCAAACAACATTAAGACTGAAGGGAAATGACAGTATTTAATATTAATTAACTACTGATTATTAAAATCATTCAAATTTTACACTAATCCAATCTATTAGCGTTTTACACCTCACTGCAACCCACAGCTACCCTACCAAACTCCTAAAGTACCAAAAACAGTGTAAAGGCACAGGAACATCAATAAACATAAAAACATAATCCAAATTAAATACTGAACCTAATAACTGCCGGCTCTAATGAATGGAATGTCTAGAATGTTTCAATCAGATTTTGGATCAAAGTATTAACAAAAACTGCAAAATTAACAAGAGAGAACATACAAAATAAAACGCAGTAATGTTACAGGAAAATGAAATCACACTTAAAAAGATTTACGTGAAATAAAAGGGAAAAAACGAAAGCTACATATACCAGAAATAATACAATTCCAAGGATACTCGAAAAGGCCGTTTAGTGACAAAAGCGGCCATCAGCGGAGCTCAGCATCGTTAGCGTTCTACGAAATTTGATAGCAAATTATTGAAAATTCTTAAGGTGTGTTCACTTGTTTGCTTTCAGTGGGTTTACGATTGGTCATTGTAATGGAGGACAAGGAACACAACAAACAAGGGAATAAAACTGTAAAATCCAATATAAGAATCAGCAGAGGAGGAGAAAGGTGCAAAGATTAACAAAACAAACGAAGGAATGACAATAGAATACTATTTTGATACCAATAATGAAATTATCGAAGCCCTAAAAGAGAAACGGTTAAAATTAAAAGCTAAGATTCTTTACAAGAAGAGGAAGAAGAAGAAGACGAAGCAGGAAGTATATCAACACCAAAAGCCACAAAGAGGAGGAGGAGGAGGGGGGGAGGAGGACGAGGAGGTAAGTTCATCGTCGGCATACCTCAGGGCAGGATTTCATGGGTGCATGTTGCTGTAATGGCGCTGTAACTGAACCGCGTTAATTGATAGCGCCATTGGATATCCCAACCCAGGAGAAGTACTTAATCCCCCACTTGCCTATTGCAAACTCGGACACGAGGTCGGAATGCCCGCAACGCACTTGGAAAGGACCAAGATTTCACTTTCTCATTAAAGATTCCACATTCTCATTAAACCTCGCTATAAAAAGTCACGCCGACGCATTTCTATTTAGCACAATTACATGATATTAAGTGTGTTTCTGCAAGCATTTCCGACTAAAATGCTTTATGGTAGGCGAGTCACTCGTTTAGATGTTGCTTCTCCTTCGGTATTGACGAGTTACGATGAATTTTATTATTTTTATTTTGGGGGGGGGATGGAATATCAAGTTTTCCCATGTAATAAAAAAGTAATTAAATGTGACTAGTTCTCTTTCTCTCTCTCTCTCTATTTTACGCTTTGTAGCAAGGTAGTTATATCTAACGAAGCGAAATGTCTCCATAATTACAATGCAAATCAAAGAGCAAAAGTAATTAGTGCATAAGTATATTTCATAAGCGGCGACGGCACTCATGCTAAAACAAAGTTCATAAATTAAGCCTCTCTCTCTCTCTCTCTCTCTCTCTCTCTCTCTCTCTCTCTCTCTCTCTCTCTCTCTCTCTCAGGTGACTGTCAAAAAGAAAAATAGCAATCTGGTTATGCGCGACCATAACCCCATTAATTGCTTAAACATAAATACCTACTCTAATTTTCCATAAACAAAGAAATAAGCAAAGCATTACGTCCAAAACCATTTACTATTATTGCCTGATTATAAGGCCTAAATTCATTGTCTGATTATAAAGCCTAACATCATTTCCTAATTAAAAGGCGTAATAACACGACTGCCTAATTATACCACTTAACATCATTGCCTACTCATAAACGAATGCAACTTCAGCTGACCAAAACAGCGCACAGAGAGAGAGAGAGAGAGAGAGAGAGAGAGAGACTGTATGTCTCGGCACAATAATTTGTACAGGCAAAAATAACGCCAAATAGATAAACTCAACAAAAATCAGAATAACCGTTAAAATGGAAATTCTTGGGAGAGAGAGAGAGAGAGAGAGAGAGAGAGAGAGAGAGAGAGAGAGAGAGAGACTATATGCCTCTGCATAATAATTTGTACAGGCAAAAATAACGCCAAACAAATAAACCCAACAAAAATGGAATAACCCTTAAAATGGGAATTCTTTGATAATGAGAGAGAGAGATAGAGAGATGGGACTATGACTCGAGCTCCATAGCGCATATACAGACAAAAGTAAATGAAAATCACATGTACATTTAAAAACATCGGTTACCACACTAGCAACTCTCCAAGAGAGAGAGAGAGAGAGAGAGAGAGAGAGAGAGAGAGAATGGCGATGGCTAATCACTAGGCAAGGACGGCTATACGTCGGCCGTTTTACCAGGGGGAAAAAAAAATTAGGTCCGTCCACAACATCGGTCTAGAGACAGTGAGAAGCGTATGTTGCTAGACCGACAGAGGGGGACACATGTATTAATGAGCAACGACCAAATGGGGGAAGACACAAAACAAGGGGAAAGGGGAAGATGAAGAAGTGAGGGGACAAGGATGCTGAGGGAAGATGGATAACAGTATGGAGGAAGGGGGAATGGAGAGGGGAGGTTTCCGAAGAAAGACGACCGAGGGGGGAAAAAACACACGCGAAAAGGAGGGCGCAAGGAGGTATGTAGGGAGTTGACTGATTTCGCAGGGGAGGAGGAGGAGGAGGAGGAGGAAGAGGAGGAGGAGAAGCTCAACAGGAAAACAGAGGGAAGATGGGAGAGAAATGGGGGGGAGGAGGGAAGTAGGGGGGAAATTCAATCGTTTTTTAGGCCGGTGTGCACTTTGACAGATGAGGGGAAACTGTGGGAAACTTAATACTCCCTCTCTCGGCCTGTTCCTTCAGCTGGTTGGCGGTGATTGGTGCTTGTGGTTGCCGGGGTTAACTGTTAACAAGGCTGAAGAAAAAAATGGTGACAAAAATTAAGTTTTCCCCAATTAACAGAAATGGCGTTAAATTGTGCGAAAACCTCGCGGAATAAGGAGCCTGGGAACCCACGGTTACGGTTCCGTAACAACCACGGGCTTCTCCAAGGGTCATTTCATCATACACATACATACATATAATATATATATATATATATATATATATATATATATATATATATATATATATATATATATATATATGTGTGTGTGTGTGTGTGTGTGTGTGTGTGTGTGTGTATGTGTGTGGCAGTGTGTGTGTAGCCTACAAGACATCATAACACAAGTCTTACGACATTTAAAACTTCTTGGCTCGCTGGCCTAATTCAAGACTGGGTCTGTTTAAACTATTTTCAGCGTAAAATATGTGTTCGTTATAAGGTCTTTACTTTTGAATACCCGAATTTTATCATCCCACGAATAAAATATATGTAGTCCTTCATAAACTGATATCAAAAGCTTCAAGTACGAGTAGTTACGATGAAGCATCAAAATAAATGAGAGAAAGAGAGAATTCACAGAGAAACTATCCAAAGTGTTTCATCACGAGTAAAAATATTTCTTCAGAATATAACAAGATAGAATAAAGTAAAAGAAAAAAAAGCTGACAATAAACAGTCATTGTCAAGACGAAATCAAAGCTATTAACGTGACGGGTGGGGCTGTCCCCATGAGGCGAAGTTTGGAGGTACCTCTGCCCCAACAAAAGTGCCAAGCCCTCTGGGTGTCAAGTTACGAGGAGGGCGTGATATAGGCCCACCACCACCTCTCTCTCTCTCTCTCTCTCTCTCTCTCTCGTAAACCCAACTTACTGGTAAAGTCTCGATCACCTAAGACTTGTTGTAATAAAATATGTTATAAGGAAATTCTAGTAAATTCTTCTAACGGTTACAAAAACAAATGCTGACACATATTCTCTCTCTCTCTCTCTCTCTCTCTCTCTCTCTCTCTCTCTCTCTCTCTCTAAAGCTAGCCCTGGGACCCTATCCCGGGATTAGCTTTCCCGGGACTGTCATTTTACTTGTGATATAATAGCATTAGCCTGGCTGTGAGAAACTGCGGCCCGAAATGGCATTTCTGGTTTTTATGCATCTTGTAATGAACGTTTACAGGAGGCTACAATGAACCTTTCTAAAAGGTAAACTTTATACTTTAACTAGAAAAAAAAATGCTACAGCGGAACTCTTTACCTAATATAAAATAAGTTCATCATCACCTTTTTTTTTATTTTGAATGGAAAATATTAAAAAAATTTAATTTCTTTATTTCTAATAACCCCTTTTCATTAGAAACAGACAGGGGATATCACAATGAACAACAGTTACAAACGAGTTTATCTACAGTACATCTTAATACAGACACTGCTTTATTACCCACATGAGAATTTTTAAATACCCAATTTTGGAATCCCTTTTTGAGAATGTTAAATAATTATAGTACGTTCCCAGTGTCTAGTAAAATTTTTTGCTTAGTAAACTAACTGACGGCGAAAAATTATTTGGATTAATGATGTTCTTGAAATATTAGACACTCTCTCTCTCTCTCTCTCTCTCTCTCTCTCTCTCCCCGTGGTATTTACAATTTAATCAGCGATAATGAGTTTCAATTTTCACCGACACTATTCATTCCATCATATATTCCCACGCAGCTCCACAATGTCTACAAGAAGCAAATGTTACGAAGAAAAGGCGTGGAAACAAACAAAAACTCTTCGCTCGCCCCCAAAAAAGGACACAACAAACAAGCCTGCTTAAGTGACCCCAAGGTTTCCCATATATGTAAAGCAGTAGCTCAGCCTTTTGCGTCGCGAAATCTCTTAATTGAATGCATCGGATAATGCCAATAATCCTCCCATTAATACGGATTATTCCAGACTTAAAACCTCCTCCCCTCTGGCCAAATAAGGAACTCCCCTCACTTCCCCTCAATAGCCTGGCGTCGAGCCCCGTCCCTGCCTGTGTTTGCCAGAGCACATATCGACACACGACCAGCAAAGAGATGACAAGCATCACCATGAGATACATACGTTTATTAAGAACACACACAAAAAAACAAGGAGTATTGATAACGGTAATAATAACCTCACCATGAGATACATGTGAGAGCCAAAAAATAAACACAAGTAGGAGAATTAGTAAAGATTTATAGTAAGCAGACAAAAGAAATTATACTTAATAAGAATCAATAACAGCTCAAAATAAATACTTTAAAAAAATCAAAAGTGAATACATGGGATAAGAAATATTAACCTCGGCAGAATGGAAGAGAAAAAGACGACGAAAAACGAACGGTACCTTAAAAACAAACACCAAGAATAGAAATCACAAAGGGGAGCGAAAAATAAACGCCAGAAGAAAATCAATGACAAACAAACAAACGAAAAAGAGTAATAAGCGAAAGGACAAAATGAGAAAAACGCTAATAACAGCACAAATTCGAGAGAGCCAATTTGAGGAGGTGGATCCTCTTTCCTCCACCACCTACCATCAGCAAACCACAATTCCAACCCCCCCCCCCTCCCTCTCGACCCACCCTCCTCGCCGAAAAGAAAGGCAAAACCCCCCTTCGTCCCCCGCCGAAAAATACTTCAAATTCCCAATTCTTCCCTTTCACTGATAACAGGGTAATATTTTGGTTAGCTTGAGAGAAGCCAATTAGAGATCATGTGACTTGTTGGTGCGCGACTTTGAGCCCAGGTTCTATTTGCTTCGCGCGATCCGATGCGTCCTTTCTTTCTTTCTGCGCCATCTCTCTCTCTCTCTCTCTCTCTCTCTCTCTCTCTCTCTCTCGTGGAAATCCACCAAAAAATCACGTCATCACTGAGACATGGGGGGTGGAAAAAGATTTGACAGAGGGAGAGAATCACTGGAAGTTTATATGCTTCAAAATCTCTCTCTCTCTCTCTCTCTCTCTCTCTCTCTCTCTCTCTCTCTCTCTCTCTCTCTCGTCGTGGAAATCCACCAAAAGCGTCACTGAGACACGGAAGATGGAACAAGATTTGGCAGAAGGTGCTCTCTCTCTCTCTCTCTCTCTCTCTCCTAAAAGTGGTATTCGAAAACACACTAACAAAGAAAAAAGATTTGTATCAAAAGGAAAGAGCCAGACATGTCAGGTAAAGAAAATTAACTGTATTAAGCTCAGGTTTAGACACTTGATATAATCTCTTCGTTGGCCGTCCCTTTAGCAGAATAAAAACAGAAGTTCACATGTACGCCACATACCTGCAAAACTGCAATACATTAATGATATCCGTATAAACAAAGCGAAAAACCAAACATGCGATTGTAAGCAACATAATAATGTTATCGTTGCAAAATAGCATAGAGAATACAAATACAAAAAAAAAAAAAAATTAAATAGCAAATCCATAATCCCGTTCTAGACAGTGACAACCCCCTCCCCTCCTCCCCCCCGCCTCCTAGACAAACATACGCGTACACCACACACTCAATTTCTCCGAGTAGACAAGTCTGAGAACCGCCCGAGTCTGCACTACCACGGAGCGCGAGTTCCGTTAAGCTTTATGTCATCATTAAGGCCACATCCATCATATTGTTAACTGGAGTTGCGCAGCCATAAATTATGCAGCCGATAAATACCAAACATCAGAGGTATTCTAACCACCTACCGCCCACATACATCACAAAAGGCCAACCAAAATGGAAATGGCCATCGTCTCTCTCTCTCTCTCTCTCTCTCTCTCTCTCTCTCTTTATATATATATATTTATATATATACATACATACATAGGCTACAGACATATGTACGTGGAAAGAAGTGACAACTTCCACTATAGAGGAGACAGACAGCAAAACCTTATATAAAAAAAATAAACTGTCAAAAAATTGGGTGTGAATCATATGAGTGGAAATACGATTATGCGCACAGTGGCAAATGAACTGAGACGTAAATTATATACATAAGAAAGGAAGTGATTCTAAAGATGTTTGTACCGGTGATTAATGAGTAAGAAGGCGTGCAAATACATGAAACAACGACAAATTACGGTTATCTGTAAATCGCATATCTTTCAAGAGCAGTAACACTGAAGGAAAAAAGTATGCACTCGGTACATGCGAACACACATCAACATTTTATATATATGCGATTTTACGTATTATTACGAACGCACAATATCATACCATAACCTCCTCCATTATCAATGTTACAATAATTGCTCCGAAGCAGGCATGATCATATAAAGAATGACTCAATACGATTATATCACATTATACGTCGTGAGAGAGAGAGAGAGAGAGAGAGAGAGAGAGAGAGAGAGGAGCCAGGGGCCTAGGTGCGCTCACAATAGCGGCCAGTTCGGAGCCTACCTGAGCTATTATGTGGCCTCCATTACCTACTGCTATTATCCCGGCGTCGGGCGAGGGAAATGAGCAACTAGCAGCAAGATATAAAGAAATTATATCCCGGGGTTCGGTGGGAATTTCTGGTCTTATGGAGATGGAGACAGTTAAAGTGACTATTAGCTTTTCGAGGCGGAGTTCCAATGAGTTATTAGTACTAATGTTTAAATAGCACAAAAATGCTTATTTTTATATTGTGTGTATATATATATATATATATATATATATATATATATATATATATATATATATATATATATAATATATTATCCCTCCTGAGTGAATATGATAGAGATCCACAAAGTGATTGTGTTTGATTATTTCTAATATATATATATATATATATATATATATATATATATATATATATATATATATATATATATATATATATATATATTAGACAAATAATGAATAAAGCAACACTCGTATTACAAATTTTACTGCACTTGTGTTAAAAACTTGATATGAGAGAGAGAGAGAGAGAGAGAGAGAGAGAGAGAGAGATGAATTAATTTCTTGGTGCCATCAATCAGTAAATTAGAAAGGCACAGTAAAAACGACAAACGGCCACAGAGGACGCATCTAATTAACTGACGGCGGTGAGAGACGCAGATAAGAGAATGGGGGGCATGGGGTTTGGCACGTTCACCGCATGATAGGAAAAAAGGGAGCCTTCATTTTCTGAAGTCTCGTTTCAGTGTAAAAACGTCTTCTGAACATCACTCACTCCAGCATAGAGAGAGAGAGAGAGAGAGAGAGAGAGAGAGAGAGAGAGAGAGAGAGAGAGAGAGCAATAAATAATCTAAGTATAGCTTATCGCTAAGTGTTGAGTACTGGGTTTTCATGCAAGAACGGAGCTCCTTTCAATCTTGCGAATTTATTTCATCCCCGGGATTCCATTTAAATCTTCCCTTTCTCTCTTCAAATTCAAGAACACTCTTAGCCACCCTCGGCTACACGCATGAAAAACGCTTTATTTGAAGCCCTGATTAAAAAAAGCACACACACATATATGTGGACACGTAAGGGCAGAGGAAATGAAGTAATTTAGTCATTGAAACTGTGCCCTTCCTCCTGGACTCCATGCGTTAGTTTACAAAGAAGACAATCCACGTAAAAAGATGAAAACAAACAAGGCAAACCTTCCCCAATCAATAAAAAAAAAAATAACAAATCTTAGCGTCTACAAAGAATCCATCTCAATGTTCACGACTGCCTGCGTTGTTGAACATAAGGATGAAAACACAATGCTATTCATTTTCTACAGTGACTGCTCCTTATCCCCGGTGCTGAAGATATATCTTAAGCATTAAAGCTTTCAACGGCAATTTCTAGCTCCCATCTCCATAAGAGGCAATTTGCCATCCGCTAAACAAGCACTATGTTACTGAAGATATATTTCGCTCACTGACGTCAACGCACTGTTTACGTCGCTGATATTGCTTCATAATCCTTTAGAGCCACCAGCAGGCTCTGCGATTCATTAACAAAACTATATATGTGACAGCCTGCGATTTCCCTCCCTTAAAAAAAAAAAAGGCCTCGTATGCATAAATCACTTAAATTTTAAACTATAAGATTTGTATCAACCTTGCTTGCAAACTCTGTACTTCTGCGATTAATGAGTTCTTGCATAAAGAGCTACTTCAAATGCAAAATTATACCCAAGATATTTATTTTTACATACTGAACATAAATACAGCAAAGATTTCTACATTCCTCCTACATGAAAGGCATAAACTACGAAAGTCCATATAATGAATACAACCAAATCGTCACACATTACTTCTTTTTTAATTCCGAAGGACCCACCCCCTAATCTCTACAAATCAGTACAAGAAAACAACAATGAAAATCCCAATAAAACGGGTATATCTGAACTCGATCAAAAGGCTTCACAAACATGAAAGCGCTTACGACAAAGTAAAAAAAATCTAAACAAACACCTAACGTTCCTGCAGACGGCAATAAAACACTTATTGGGGAAGACACCGCAGAACTCTTTTTAATGTTCAACCACGATATCGTTAAAAAAACATTTCAGCTGGGATATCGTTAAAAAAACATTTACGAGGGGCGTCGTTAGTCCCATTGTTAAAAAAATGAAATCCTTTAGAAATGAGGTGCCGGGGATTTCATATCAAAAAATGGCCGTGGTGGTCCTCCAGCCCTCGCCCCAAACAATTCCTTCTCCGCCTCTTCACCGTAAAGGCCATCAACCACCAACGGCTCTGGCTCGCAAAGCAAATTTGTTAACTCTAATCTTCTGCAGCATGAAGTCGCCAAAACGTTAAATATTCATCTTAACAAAACCGGAAATATTCTTCGTAATGTCACACACACACACACACACACACATACACGCTCTCAGCAACTTGAATGCCACTTCAGTACAAACGAAAAAAGTTTTACAGAAAATAAATATCAATGTTTGTTAGTTCTCTTCAAAGCAATGTAACCCAAACAGAAAACATTTATATTAATGCCAAGCGCGACAACTTGGCAATTCAACGCTACTTTCAGCTGATATGCTCAATTAATTCTTTCACCTGTAAGTTAAAATAATAAATAAAATTTCCAAATAATTTCACAAGGCGATTCTTCGTCAGTTCATGATAGACAACGGTAATTTATCAATAGAACTTTTTGTATGTGTGCATGTATGTGTAGTGGATTTTGCACAGGTATGTAGCACGTGGAAATATATAATACATATATATATATATATATATATATATATATATATATATATATATATATATATATATATATATATATGTGTGTGTGAGTGTGTGTATATGGGTATATATAGTGACATTTATATAAATTATATATATAGGTTATATATAATATATATAATATATATATATATATATATATATATATATATATATATATATATATATACACACACGCGTGTAGGTGTGTGTAAGTATACACACACACACATACACAAGCACGCCACCCTGAAGTCACCAGTGGTAGACATTATAATTCAATTGGGCAATTTAAACCACGTAACTTCACATGTAGAGCTAAACCCATAATGATGTGGAATTCTTTCACGCTACCCGGCGCTAATATCCTTAATGGATTGCAATACTGCATTGTCTAAGCTTCTCGGTTTCAGGCCATTATTTCAATTAGCCTGTCTGCTCTAGGATTTCCCGTCCTCTTCTTTTTTATTATCCTAAATACCCCTGGACATGAAATGAACAATGGCAGCTTTCACGAGCAAAATGATTTCGAGTAGAATGGGTATTTCACAATGCGTACAGAAATAACGGGCACCACATTAATTTCTGGAATAATCGTTATCGTGTGTGTGTGTGTGTATACACGTAAACATACATATATATATATATATATATATATATATATATATATATATATATATATATATATATATATATATATATATATATATACACATTACATTACTGTACATACATACATACATTACATACACATACATATATATATATATATATATATATATATATATATATATATATATATATATATATATATATACATAACTTTTCTATTGATAAACATTGCATTTTAATTTTTTCTTACAAGACTTTTCTTGTCAAAAGCAATCACTGTTATTATTGATACAAGGGAAATCTTTATTATTAGCTACGTTAATACTAAAAACATTACTAAAAGGAGCCCAAGAAGAGAAAGGAATTCCGAGAGAATCAAGCAAAGACTGAAAGAGAGAGAGAGAGAGAGAGAGAGAGAGAGAGAGAGAGAGAGAGAGAGAGAGAGAGAGAGAGAGACGTGTTTTCCAGGAGAGAAATGTCATACGACACCAGCGGTAGGAAAATGGAGTTTCCTCTCTACCCAGGCCTCTCATTTGAAGAAAGCCCCACGGCTCCTGTCCCTAATCAGTTCCCACCGAAAAATAAAATATGCCTAAAAAGCCTCCCAAATCACAGGGGACCAATCTTCAGCAAAGTATTTTTTGTTTGTCTGTTTACCCAGACGTTTGTATTTTTTACCTCTCTCTCTCTCTCTCTCTCTCTCTCTCTCTCTCTCTCTCTCTCTCTCTCTCTCTCTCTCTCTCTTTCATTAGTGGACATCCCATCCCTGAAAAGACCTCAACCTGCACTGCGCAAGTGCAACGTTGTTGTTTTCTTAGAAAGGTCAACGTTGCTGTTTTCTTAGATTTAGCCAGCAAGGGCCCGTGTTTCTCGATCAGCTCGTAAGAGCTTCAACTGATCGAGAGAGAACGCATCAATAACTGGTGGGAAGACGACCGGAAAAGGGACACACTTTCAAATGCTCTACTAGACTTAAAGGTGTGTTGTAATGCAGACAGAATTTACGACAGCAGCAGCAGCTGCGCTGAAAATCAAATGTACTCTAACCCTACATGTGTCCAATAACATGTAAATCCATCCAGTTCCGCTGTCGCCCCAAAATAATTAACTAAATGCCTGCAGGAGAGTAAAATGCCATTTCTTCCGAAGCATGATTAATAACTGGAACTTTCGACCCAGTGGTATGACCAAATTTTAAAAGCTTCTTCGTCAGAGATTCAGTATTACACTCACATACCTATATATATAGATATATAGCATATATATATATATATATATATATATATATATATATATATATATATAATATATGTGTGTGTGTGTGTGTGTGTGTATAAAGAGAGATATATATGTGTATACTGTACACACACACACACATATATATATATATATATATATATATATATATATATATAATATATATATATATATATATATATAATATATATATATATATATATATATATATATATATATATATATATAACAAGGAATAAGTATTCACACACAAGAGGCCTTAAGAGAACCGTAAAGTTTCTTAAGTAGGTAAAGAATTTAGGCATCAAAGTTCAGCACCAAAACCTCCATCTTGACCAGACAGGCTAAATAAAATATAATATAAAGCTCGCGTCTTTCAAGTAAGGAACAGGTTACCGGAGACATACATATACATCTCTCTCTCTCTCTCTCTCTCTCTCTCTCTCTCTTGTAAAATAGCCACGGGCCAGCAAAAATAAAAGACTAAATCCGCATAAACCAGCATCGCCACAAACCATCATGGAGCGAGCGTTCAATGAAAAAAAAGAAAATAAGAAAAAGGAAAAAAAAAAAGTGTCGTAATTGCATGGGGCATCTAGGAGGGTCATCAAATCTTTAGCGTTAAGTGTCAAGTATTTGTTTAAAAGGTTACCAGATATTGTGACTGTCGGCATCAGGACTCGGATACATGAACGCGATTTTCAGGTCGCGTTTCCCGTTCTTGTCGCTTTCAAATCGTTCAGTCCTTCAACGAAAGGGATGTACAGCAACGTGCGAATGATCTGAAGCGAAATATGATCGGATTAGGGTTGACAAAAGTGGAGAAAACTTAGACGGAGCTCCGAGAATGGCGGAATATGGCAACGCGCGTGAGAGTGGGTTGTGAGAGCTAATGACAGTTGTAAAATCCAACCACCAACGCCCTCGCCTTGTACGCTAGCCCTGTCAATCATAGACCGTCACGGAAGAGACGGAGGGATGTTGAGCCTCTCTCTCTCTCTCTCTCTCTCTCTCTCTCTCTCTCTCTCTCTCTCTCTCTCTCTCGGGTAAAAGGCCACCCATACGTGTTCGATGTAGCACTACTCTCTGAGGGCTAATGAAATTTTGCGACGATATAAAGTTACTCCTTAAATTTCAGCATTTTTCCTAATCTCTCTTTTCGGGGTACAGTGAATTACTATATATGTATGCTATTTTCTCTCTCTCTCTCTCTCTCTCTCTCTCTCTCTCTCTCTCACTAGCGAAAGACAACCAAAGTACACAATTTCCCTCTCTGGTAATTTTATCAACTACAATCACGTACAACAGAGTACACACAATTTAACAATTGTGCAACTCTATCAAAGCCAATTGTCAAAGCGATAAAATTCCTACAGCAAAACATCACAATAATTACGTCAGAACATCATGTAGCGGATCCATTGCTGTATGCGATTTACGTCAAACGACACCGTTATAAAATCATAAGTTGGGCATCGGTACAAGCGTACATGGAAGTGTATCATTTAAAAGGCTTCAGTTTACGTCGGTTTAAAACTCTAAAAAACCTTTGAAACTGCGATCTGCCAGCTTAAATCTTTCCCATGCTTTATCAGACAACCATCTGTCATCAGGTGTTCTTTTGATCGATACCTTCAGCAGCAATCGTCGCGATTCCGTTTGCATCCTTCGTCTATTGAACGCGGCCACGTTTGTTTCCCATTTGCTGGCGAATGTTGCGAACACCTGTGTTTGCATGGTCAGATCCCTCTCTCTCTCTCTCTCTCTCTCTCTCTCTCTCTCTCTCTCTCTCGCCTTCCCTCGCCTCTAATTGGCTGCGTAATTAGTTTCGAAGTTTGCCCAATGACATACATATCTAAATTGAATATGGATCGCTTCAGGCCTATATAGGGACGACAATGCTCTGCAACTCACGCAGAAATCATATCGAGAGCAAAGAACGAGTCTCTCTCTCTCTCTCTCTCTGTGTATGTGAAGATAAAATAACAACAAAGAAATCATATGGAGTCTTACATAAATGAAAAACATTGACACAAATACGCACAAACATTAATATTTTCTCCTTTTTCTTTTACGAAACTTGGGAGGTAAACAAGCATTGATGAACTAGGGGGAAGGAAGAAGCAGGAAGGGGGGAGGGGAAGAGAAGGAAGCGGAGAGGGGGGGGGGCGGCAGGGAATGGAAAGTTATCTAAAATTAAGAGAATTAATTTCACCCACTATCATTTGATGGGAAATAAATATCAGATACGGCCACAAATATTGACTATCGTTAAAATTAAATATAGCATGTCACCCGACCATAATTAGCACCTGACATGGAGACTGATAGCTGGCTAATGACTTAGCTTCTGGCATTCCCGTACTAACCTTCGTGCGAACATTTACATGCACGCATACATATGTCCACGGACGTCGCAAGTCGGGACACATGTGCGCGCGCACATACACAGCCTGACGAACACACACACACACACACACGCATTTATATTATATGTTCATATATATATATATATATATATATATATATATATATATATATATATATATATATATATATATATATAATATATATATATATATATATATATATATATATATATATATATATATATATATATCTTATATATATATATATATATATATATATATATATATATATATATACATATGTAAATATATATATAATCAATATAGGGATATATATATATATATATATACATATAAGCAAAAATTCAGTACGAAAAATAAAGGGATAAGAACATAATAATAATAAACTGGGAACCAGTAGGTAAATAAAATAACCTAAAGAGAATAATAAAAAGACAACAAAAAGAAGATAAAATTCAATTAAAACCTGGAAACAGCAACCATAGAAATATGTCTGCAACCAAGGACGCGTGCCTGCTCAATGTTTCTTTGTTTTTTTTTTTATTTTTTTTTTACGACTGGAGTAGTTAACGACATTAGTTGAGAAGAATAAAACAGTCGGAATGACTTTGTGGGAACAATAAAAATGTGGCTACGTGGGAGGGAAGCAAGAGAATACTACCGCATGTAATTGCTGGTGGCGAGAAGTTGCAGAAACTAATAAGAGTGAGTGGTAAACAATTTAATTGCAGAAATGGCGTGGCTATTTTTCCTGGTCTTCACATAGAGACATTCATTCTCCGGAAGTTCGTAAGGGAGTTTGAGTGCATTCTTCATCTCCTTGATAACACTAATATGTGAAGGCTAGGTATAAGTCAATTTTCAAATGTTTTAATGCGTGGTTTCGTCGTTTTCAATAGACTTCAAAACGTAAGTAATCATTAAATCACTTGGATTTCCGTAAGCCCTCTTCAGCGCGGAATATAAATAAAAATCAATTACTGAGATGACCTGTACAGTACATGTACATACATCCAAGTGCACAAAATGGGATAAAAACGTAAGTAATCATTAAGTCACTTGAATTTCCGTAAGGCCCTCTTCAGAGCGGAATATAAATAAAAATCACTTACTGAGGTGACATGTACAGTACATGTACATACATCCAAGTGCACAAAATGGGATAAAAAGAGCGAACAACTTCCACTCCTCCTCCCACACAAGAGGAAGGAGGAGGAGGAGGAGGAGGAGGAGGAGAGAGGCAGATTCGACTAACCCTTGGTATATGGCCGAGCCAATTTCCCCTCCGGCCCATGAAACACAATTAGATCAGTAACCCCGTTTTTCTGTTGAAGGACATTGGAGAACGCTGCTCGCTGGACTTTTCCACCAAGATGATGGTGACAATGGCTGTTGCAGATGCGGCTGCTCTTGTTGTTGTTGTTGTTGTTGATGCTGTTGTGTTTGTAGATGCTGCTCTAATCGCTGCTCTTTTGTTTGTAGATGCTACTCTAATCGCTGCTCTTTTTTGTAGATGCTACTATAATCGCTGCTCTTTTTGTTTGTAGATGCTACTATAATCGCTGCTCTTTTTTGTAGATGCTACTCTAATCGCTGCTCTTTTTGTAGATGCTACTCTAATCGCTGCTCTTTTTGTAGATTCTACTCTAATCGCTGATCTTTTTGTAGATGCTACTCTAATCGCTGCTCTTTTTGTAGATACCACTCTAATCGCTGCTCTTTTTGTAGATGCTACTCTAATCGCTGCTCTTTTTGTAGATGTTACACTAATCGCTCCTCTTGTGTTTGTAGACGCTATTGTAATGGCTGATCTTGTGTTTGCCGACGCTACTCTAATCGCCGCTCTTGTTTTTCTAGAAGCTACTCTAATCGCTGCTTTTGTGTTTGCAGATACTATTCTAATAGCTGTTCTTGTCTGTAGACTCTAATTGATGCTGTGCTCCTAGATGCTATCATAATTGCTATTGCTGTGTTTGTAGATGCTACACTGTAAATACTGAACCTATAACTCAATTTCGGTTTTAATATAATACCCGGTTTGTCACCACGGATTCTAGGACAGTTATTACGTGTTTGGGGATGTCATTCTGAATGCTGCTGTTTGTTTGTAAATGATAATCTTATTCCTGTTGGAAAGTCTGTCAATGCTGCTCCAATTGCTGTTCCGTCGGTTTCCCTGCAGGCCTATATCAAGGTAAGCTAGGACAAAATTTTCTTAAACTACATCTATAACCTTAAGACTGTAAGCACTATCTGAGACGTTTTGAATTTCAAAATTACTTTTATAACACTTTCGCGTGGTCGTCCAAAAGCCTGTGATAATTTTTCAAAAACATGAGCATAAGCAGCGAGGTAAAGTCGTCGTACTGACAAGACGATGAAAGTGTTTATTTAAGTCAGTCAGTTACAAAATACACGCATGAATCTGCTGAACTGAACTCCAAACTACTTATTATAAAAAAAAAAAATATCAACGACTTCTACCATTTCCTCCTCAGGGAATGAGGCTTGGGGAGGGATGGAGCGACGGGAGGTGGTGGGCGGTGGATGGCGGGGCGGGGGAAGTATGAACTGGGGGGCACATCCTCGGCGGAGTTACTTCTTTGACTTGTCAATCATAAGTTCATGTTAAGTCGCCCGAGGCCGCCGAGCCTCACACACGGGCCCTTTTCAGCCGACGATGAATATGCGAAAGCCAATTGAGATCGCGTTACTTACGCACGAATGCCCGCCAAGGCCCTTGGCGGGCTTCGTGTCTCCGGAGACTCCGCGGAACCGATAACGAGGACGCCGGGGATTAATTTGAGCGGCTCTTGGTGATCAAGTCCCGTATCCAAACCCTGTTCTTGCGATATTCAACTGCCGCACAGGCTTTTTAAGAAAAGCATTCGCGTGTGTTTTAACTTATGATCAAATCAACATTAATAATAATAATAATGATAATAATAAAAATTGTGATAGTAGTTAGATCATTGCGGCACTAAATATCACTTTGATTTTCATAATAATAATAATAATAATAATAATAATAATAAACAGTGATAGTAATTAGATCATTGTAGCACTGAATATCATCTTGATTTTCATAATAATAATAATAATAATAATAATAATAATAATAAAACAGTGACAGAAGTTAGATCGTATTAGCCCTGAATATCATCCTGACTTTCAAACACAAAATGGCATGACTATCACCACGCCGATGCGTTAGAAAAGTAGTCTTTATAATGATCTTACTTTAAATAAACTAATTTGCTGTAAACAAACCGGTTCGCTCAAAAACGAACGAACCAGCTCCAACACACTTGCAAACAAACAAGATCTCAAACCGTAGACGCACAGTCATGGCATGAAACCAGGATACGGAAACTGATGATCATTATATAATAAAATTCCTCGTACTTTTACTTCTAAAAGCGTGCTCAAGTTTTTTTTTTTTTTTTGAGAGAGAGAGAGAGAGAGAGAGAGAGAAACATGTACTCGTAAGTTACAAACATCTATTTTTTTTATAATGCTAGTTGCAAATCTTGAAATATAATAAAAACATTATTAATAATTCTAAGGGTACAGTTGCTCAATGTTATTTCTAGAAAATTAAAATCCAAACTTTAAGCAACAAATATAATTCTGATTACATCCTTACATACTGATGACTCATCCATTAACACAGAACACCTGATTTTACCTGTTAATTTGATGTAGAAATTACTCGGCGTGCTATAAAAGTGCTCCCCACTATCATTATCAATTGAATTCCCTGTCACATTCATACACTTAGGTGTTTAAAATCACGCAAAAGAAAAATAATGTAACCCATTTTTTTTAAGAACATTTCATTCACCACAGACCAAAAACAATTTGCAATGTGTTGTTCATGAATCAATAGTTTTGTTCAAAGGTTAGCAAACAAGATTTGAAACAGAGTTAAAACAAATATGCTCCTCAAGAAATAAAATAACTGATAGATAAAAAAGAAATGTTTAATAATAATCAACAAATAAGATGAGAACAAAACAAAAAACACAAAATATTGCCACAATAAAACAAAGAACAATGTTTAAGAAAAAACAAAAAAGAAATAATACAATAAAAACAGTGATAATATTGCTAAACACTGACAAATAAAGGAGAGAACAAAAGAAGGGCAAAATGTTGTGCAAAAAAAAATTTAACAAATAAAAGATGGAACAAAAAATTAAACGTTTAATTACCTTCCGATGACAAGCAACCAAACCACTCAATTACCCAAAATAAAGGCCCAGTTAACCACCTAAGAATCTCATAACCGTAACGAGACAAGACATGTCCCGTGATTGCGAGGAGGAGGAGGAGGAGGAGGAGGAGGAGGAGGAGGGGGAGGAGGAGGTGCCTTCAACTTTGACACCTTCCGAAAGATCTTGAAGCGAAAACGCGCCTCTTCTTTTTCTGTCGAGCGGGGAAGGGGGTGGGGTGATGATGGATGAATGATGATGGTGGGGTTTTGGAGGGTATAGGGTAGAGGTAGAGGGTGGAGGGGGTTGGGGGTATGGGACTGGCCCGGGACAAACCATCAATCACAGGCGTTTGTCATGACTTTGCCACCCGTCATTTCGTCATTCACACCCATTTGGTGCCTGCGAGGGAATGGGAGAGAGAGAGAGAGAGAGAGAGAGAGAGAGAGAGAGAGAGAGAGAGAGAGGGGGAGGAGGACAGGGTATGGGTGGGCAGTTGTTGCAGTATTAGAAGCCCTTCCAACCCCTCTGAGGGCCAATGTCATCGGGAAAGCATCTGCATTATCAATTCCCTCCCATTCTCCTCCTTCATAAAATACTTCCTTTTGCACCAAAACCAAAATGTGTCTGAGACATAACCAGATAAGAAGACTATTATTATTTCTATATGAGTGACGACCATCTTTCTCACGCTTTACGGAATCTCATGGTCGGTAAATCTGATACTCATCAGCCTCGACCCGTCCACTGAAATTTTGATACTGCGTCATGGATACCATGCAAAAACTTAACAGCTACGAAGGTATAGGGTTCCCGGGGCGGCGCCACTGCCGTAGGCTATACAGGACGAGGACAGGGGGGTTTCGTGAAAAACTCAAAACGAAGACAAAATGGCAATATACCCACGACGGGTTCTGGGTATATTATTAGAGCCATTTCTGTGTAACCGAACAGTTTTCATGCGTTATTTATACATATCTTCGATTATGAAAATTTACAGCAATTTATTTTCAGGGTTAGATCGCCGGCTTTGCCTGTAATTCATCAGGGAAGTTCGTCATTTCTGTTAAGAAATAAATAAATTAAAAAAATCAGGAACCACGTGACATCATTTCCCCGCAGCGTCGAAATCCTTTATATATTTGTGAAAAAATAACAAGTATTATGACGACGCTATAATTAAGATACGGAATCAAATCAATGAGCCAGATACATTAAACGCTTAACTTGCAAAACTGATGTACGACCAAATAACTTAACCCTTTTCTCCTCTCACAAGATAACACACCTTTCGTCTTGCGCAAAAACCTCTAAAGGTTACCATTAACAATATAAATACCAAGGCCGTAAAAATCCAATCTGTTCATTATCCTATTTTGCTTGTTTTCTGCGGCATAATCACCGTCTTTTCGGCCGTCAATATTTTGCAGATGACTGATGGGGAATCGTAACTATCAAAAAACTACTAGGCTATGGCTGGCCATCCAGCACTTTTGGGCATCAACAAAAACGCATAACATTTTTACTTAGAGGGATGCGGCACATGCATTCACAAACAAACACACACACACACACACACACACATATATATATATATATATATATATATATATATATATATATATATATATATATATATATATATATATATATACATATATACTATATATATGTGTGTGTGTGCGAATTTTGTTGAGTTGTATCCATGCAACGTAAATATATAACAAAGAAAGCCCGTATTAGGAAAATACAGGCGTGAAAAATTGCACTATATTTCATTTGGTGCACTACGTCTCAGTTTAGGTGGAAAGAAGAGATATATAGTGTATTATCTAAATTCTAAAATATAATGCATCTTTGCAAATGCATTTGTCTATTCTATTTTCATCTTTATTATTTGAAATTCATTTGTTTACACACAGAAATTGTACACACATATATATGTTATATACATACATATATATATATATATATATATATATATATATATATATATATATATATATATATATATATATATATATATATATATATATATATATATATACAAATATATATATGCTATACACACACACCACTCACACACACACATATATATAATATATACATTATTTCAAATTGTGAAGAAACTAAAGTCAATGACAGAGTGTAAATTTCTTACGTTTTGTCATTATTTAGCATTACTGAGTAAATATGCATCTCATGCTAATTCCAACACTAATTTCGAGATAAAAAAAAAATCCCTTAAAAATACCGAACATCAAAGAAGACAAGCAATTGTGCCGCCGAGTAATCCTTACTCAATCAACTGAGTAATCCTTACTCAATCAACTTCCACGGACAAACTAATTCATTCGTGTAAGAGACAAAACATCTGAAGGTATCGGGCATAAACCTAGTGGCGATTCAAGTCAATATCACGAACTAACTTAAGGCTCATTAACAAAAATAAGCTGGGTACTGCAGTAAAAAAAATCACTTACAACCCCACATTGTCAGCTATCAAACACCAACAACCAAACATCTATTATCACCACCAGATGCGACGACCCCTCTCTCTCTCTCTCTCTCTCTCTCTCTCTCTCTCTCCACCGCGCCACCACAACCCAACCACCACCACTTGCGTTATCAATATCATCATCAACGGCGCTCCACCAACACCACACTTTCGGCCTTTTGGTGTATGAAGCCTGGTGGTGCGATGAGTGGAGAGAGAGAGAGAGAGAGAGAGAGAGAGAGAGAGAGAGAGAGAGAGAGAGAGAGAGAGAGAGTCCAAAGCATTAAACCCCGATAAGATGTCTCACTCCGCAAACCTCGCCCTCCAAACATCTACCTGTTAATAATCTTAACAGGAAACAAAAGCCGACTAGCACTTTTCACACTCGGATCGCTCAGGAAACATAAAATTCAAAATGTGCATATATATAAAAAGGAAAAAGGGTGAATCTACATGAAGCATAAGCGACACAACTGGTCCAGAGGTAGTTTCGCCCAAATTCTCTCTCTCTCTCTCTCTCTCTCTCTCTCCTTGCACCCAGCCATCCTATTATCGCCGCCGTTTCAAAGTTATGATACCAAAATTAACTGCTACCTATGCGTATTTCGCAGTTATAGTATTGAGGAAGACCTGTCTATGGGCGAATATACATTTCAGTCCCTATGGTCGCATGGGAGACGGTGAGCGACTGCCCTAATAAGAAGACCACCAGAAGAAGTAGTAGTAGTAGTAGTAGTAGTAGTAGTAGTAGTAGACGTGTTACCATCACCACTCCATTCCACCAAGCAGCCGACCCAGCGCTTTCAACTTATTAAATCCCCGAAGGTACCTTCGTATTCCTCTATCCACTTTCCGGGTGGTGAAGTCGGTTAT
>NC_089752.1:6943000-6958000 GCF_040412425.1 Macrobrachium rosenbergii
TTGAAGTCCAAAGCCATAACAGAAAAGGTTGGCACACTAAAATTTTAGGAATGTTCTCTGGAAATCTCCTGATCTTAGTGTATTCCTAAGTACATTTAACGCATCGGGATAGGAATAGGAATATAAAATATAGGCCAAAGGCCAAGCGCTCAGACCTATGAGGTCATTCAGCGCTGAAACGGAAACTGAGAGTAGAAGGGTTTGAAAGGTGTAACAGGAGGAAAACATCGTAGTTGTGCTATGAGTCAATTGTTAGGAGTTGGTGGATGGCAAGATGCAAGAAAGATAATCATGAACGGAGGCACAGTAAAGGAATGAAAGAGGTTGCAGCTAGGGGCCGAAGGAACGCCGCAAAGAACCTAAAGTAATCGGAAACTTACAAAGTTCTGGTATGATACATTCTACCAAGACGTATTTTGCAATTATGCTAGCTTCAATCTCCTTTTTTCAGACGTGACATATATATATATATATATATATATATATATATATATATATATATATATATATATATATATATATATATATATATATATATATATATAATGTGTGTGTGTGCCAGTATACCTGTATATACATATCTATTGGAAAAGTCTTTAAAAACATCACTAGCAAAGCAGTTTACTAGCTTTAAAAAGTGTTACATTCAAGTTTTGTATGTACTGGTCTGCTCTACATAAAAGACGCGTTTTATTTTTTCAACGACGACTAGTCTTCAAAATTTTAAATTGAAACATGCTTCTGTCCAGTGAACATTCTTTGAATTAATCTTATATATTACAGAATCAAACTTCTTAAGCGCCAGAATGTTCTTTATTGCTTGTTAACGAAAGACAATCTTAAATAAACAGCTGGCTTTAATAAGATATACCGCATTCTAAGGGTAGCTGAGAATCATCTAGAAACGAAATGACACCGAAGTTGCAATGAAATGTAATGTTGAATCTTGAATATACAAAAAAATTTATTCAGTCTAAGCGACAGTGAATCCATTAAATCAAACTTATAAAAAAAGAAAAACCACTAAGTGTATATAACTTCCATTATAAAACTGAATCCTATAGCTTATGTATTATATATGAACCGACTTTTCCCAAAATGGTAAAAGACAGTTTTAAAAAATATATATTTCAATAAACCTTCTGTGAATTTATATTGGTACACAGGCTACCGTACCAAAAAAGTGTATATAACTTCAATAAAAAAAAGTGTACATAACTTCAATAATAAAAACTGAATCCTATATATATATGAACCGACATTTCCCAAAATGGTAAAAGACAGTTTTAAAAAATATATATTTCAATAAACCTTCTGTGAATATATATTTATACGTACAAAAAAAAAAAGCATTCTACTTATTTGGGTCAATGTGGCTGGTAGCGTCAAAAATCCCGGCGCATATAGGAACATCAATGATAAAAGGTGAAGTTCCTCCCCTTACCACATCCATCCAACCAAAACACTATAAAACAGCCGATTGAAAATGCAAAAGGTAGTTATCGGGTACTTATCCGTCATCAGCTGATTGGTGGGATGGGCCGCTGGCGAAATGTAGCTGTCATCCCGATGATGGAAGAATTAGCACTGGTTCGAGTTTTCTGGTATTCAATTTTTTCCCCTGGTTCTTCTTGTACTTCTGCACACTCCTTAGTAAAAGCAGGTAGAAGAGACGCCGCCGACGCCACGTTATCTACAGTATGTATTCGTATGTATTTATATATATAACGCGCCGTTTTTTCCAAGGCGCCCTTTTCCTCTTTCAACACTCTCAGCACTGCACAGACCATCATCCTTCGCGTCAGAATCACTCGTGGGGTTAATATTTTCAACGACAATCTACGATTACTTCGTTTGCTCTGAGAATTAACTACTTGATAAAATCTTGAACTTCAGGTCTTGGGGAAATTTCAAGCGACGCGATTATCAAACAACAACAGATTATACTTTTCTGCAAAGGAAAAATAATTAACATCTTGTGGACCACGCCTACAACAGCCTCCGAGATTTTTCTTTCGACACGCTCTCTCGGAGGCTGGGCCATCTCGAAAAACCCTTCCACGAACAGGAGAGAAGGGCAAGGCCAAGGAGGCGAGGACGTCCAAAGCAGCAGCAGAGGAATCATCATCATCGTCAGCGTCTTCTTCAGGCTTTGCGAAAAATGAAAAGAGAGAGAGAGAGAGAGAGAGAGAGAGAGAGAGAGAGAGACGATCTGACATAAACATTGCAGTGAGACGCTGTCGTCGCAGTTTTGTTCGCACCTGTTTGGAGAAGACAGCGATATCTTCGTTGAAGGACTCGGAGGAGCAGACGTCGCCGCCCGCGACTCCTGGTTCCCGTGGGGTACACGTCGCCAATTCGCACTTCTCGAAGATCAGCGCCAACAGCGGGAACAACGGGTGCCTGCCGACGAAACACAAACACAGCGTTCATTAATCATCTGTCCGAACGATGGGATGGGAAAAGGTTATATACATCGGGGTTGGGAAAGGTGGTAACAGCGTGTGATATCTACATCCTCTTGGCGTGTGACTACGGTACTTTGTAACATTTAGCAACTGACTGTTTGTCAAATTATTGTAGAAAATATCAGTATATCGACACACATTTTAATGACAAAATAAATGGTATACTGTGAAATTAATATTATTTAGAAAAGATGATAAATTCTGATACTACCATAGATACTATATAATATGAGGCTCAGAATATGATGTTACAGCAATTATCTCCAAGTACTGTAGAGTTAATTTAATCGGTAAGTTTGCCCAAAACAGTCTCAGTTGCAACAGAAAGGGGTATGAAAAATGTCTAAAGAAAATTATTAATAGCACTTCCTTCCTAACCTGGGTGCTAAAATAGAATCTTTCAAAATAAAGAAGAAAAGACATCTAAATCATATAGTATACATTTGTGTATTCATATGTGGATGTGGATAAAGTGTAAATACGGTACATGTACCAATTTCAAGGAATTCTAAAAGATATAACTGAACGACTTATACTTCTAAAACCTGCTCTAATATTTAGTTCATTACGAGAGAGAGAGAGAGAGAGAGAGAGAGAGAGAGAGAGAGAGAGAGAGAGAGAGAGAGAGAGAGAGAGAGAGAGAGAGAAACGTAAATCACACACATTTCACGGTTTGTTTAGAAAACGGTAACTGCAAATCATGAAACATAATAAAAACATTCTTTTGTTTTCATTATATTTTATGTTTTTTCATTATGTTTTTATTATATTTCATTATATTTTATCAAAAAATCCAGGAATACTGCTAATAATAATACTAATAATAATAAGGGCGACAAACAACAATAACAACAACAACAGAGCATAAATAACGAAAAGGCAGAGATAAATGACCAGTTAGAAAAAACACAACACAGTCCGTCGCGCCATCTATCACAGGAGTGTAACGTAAGAATACCAACACATGGGGGGGAAAAAGGGACAGGCCCCAGAGCTTGCAGAACCAAGTAGCGAAATGTTTTTAAACAAACACGTGTGCTTGCACAAGCCAAGAATCGGCACGATGATTAACCACGCGAAAGATGCGCCCAAAAAATCGAGAAAAGCAAAAGCATGTGTGTGTGTGTGTGTGTGTGTGTGCAACCCTTCTAGGGCGTTCAGCCTCCCCTAACTACGAACTGTTAAAAAGCAGAGATTTTCACTCTGGCGGGAATACACACACATAGGGCGCCCCTCCCCCCCTCCCCCAACATCCCCGCCCGTATCACTTCGGCAGAGTAATCCAATCTCTTAATCGACAGTTAAGGGCTTCTCTCTCTCTCTCTCTCTCTCTCTCTCTCTCTCGCCTTTCTATGGCCTCTCTCAACTATCAGCATCATCCCTAGTATCAATGTCGGATTCATCTTTCCCTATCTATCACTAATCAAAACCGCACCATTATTGCCCACGCTAGAGCTCCATTTTTCATTTTTCACTTTTTTTTTCTTTTTTTGGATAGGACACGGAGACTATTTCTCGCTCTCTAGCCCCCTTGCACTTTTCGCTGATGGGTGGATCACGGCCGTTTGCCATTTCATTATCGAGCAATTTCTTACAGCCATCGCCACCGACCCAATTCTGAACTGGTTGTCGTTGGGCGCAAGTGATACGCAACGTAACTTTAAGGACTTCTTATCTGAATTCGGGACTCATCTCCTTATACTGTCGGTTATGTGGTGTGATTTTATATATATATATATATAATATATATATATATATATATATATATATATATACTGTATATGTAATATAAAACACACACACAAATATAGTATATATACTTATACATTAATTACAGACGTAATTAGACACATACAAGTGTGAACTACTGACTACTGAGAGAGAGAGAGAGAGAGAGAGAGAGAGAGAGAGAGAGAGAGAGAGAGAGAGAGAGAGTGCTGCTACAAACCTTGATATATAACAAAATACGGTTCCTATCGAAAACGAAAACATTACTTACGGAGCTCCCTTTATAAATACAAGCAACAAATTCTGGATAAACAAGAAGTGCAAAAGTCACCAAGCCTGGACTATTACAAACACCTGTCTATCGCCCACCGGCTCCTGGCGAATTTGGGAATTATTAAACCAACATTAAATTAACAATGACTGCGCAGACCTACGCTAAATTGTCTAGTGCCAGTTTATAAACCTATAACTTCTAAGATATCGTTTATTAAGAAAGTTCTTTCGTTTTCATATTTGTTGTGTGGAATCCCCAAACAGCAACACTCGAAATACGCTGTCTTTTAAAGCAAAATAAATAAATAAATAAATAAATAAATAAAAAACTTAATCGTATTTTTCTATGATTTCTAATATACTGTCTGTCTTGCCTTACTAGGAAGGTGAGGCACACACCAGACGCCTATGGTTTTCTGCAAGTTTCAATAACGGTCATTTTTTTTTATGTGTTGCAATACAACTACGGAAATTTCTTGAAAAATTAGAAAGTCATTCCGACAGCAATATCACCAAAGGATGAACTTTCTTATTCCGAAAGACTTGCCTCTTTTAATACTGTCTGTAACCTTTGTCGCGTTGCTCTTGTTCACCTAAAAATCGTATTTGCAAAGAGCATCGTAATAACATCATTGACAGCAAACATAAAGCATACGGTGATTTCCAAATTCAAGACAAAAAAACACTCTTTGTGGTTAGGAAACCATCTAAGAACGAAAATAAATTCGGCCATTAAATGCAAATAGGAGTGATCCACTTCCAATAATAAAAAAAATTATAACTACGGACTTATACCCATCACCCATTTTGAAACAAAAAATGCACAGGTGTTTCTGCAATTACGCAGAATTTTCATCATAATTATTTCCATAAGCAACACCAATTTCGGTACAGGTTAAGGAAACCAAATTCCAATGACAGTTTTCTACAAGTAGACCTATGTATAAAATTCAATGTCAAAGAAAACCAAATTCAAATGACATTTTCTGCAAGTAGACCTATGTATAAAATTCAATGCCAAAGAAAACCAAATTCAAATGACATTTTCTGCAAGTAGGCCTATGTATAAAACTCAATGTCTTAAAAATGTCTTTATTCAAAACTACCAAATAGTACATTATAAATCTTTAGAATCTATTTCTAATGCACCATACGCATTCCACCCTACAATCTATATACAAGACCGAAGAAATTTCCTTAACAGACAAGGAAACAGGCCGTCGTTTTTTTTTTTTTTTTTTTTAACGTCTGGGGCGGAATGCCTATGAGTAGCTGGCAGCGATGAACTAATTATGTAGACTAGTAGTGGAGGACTGATTTTAATGACACCTGCAGGCCCTACGGCCACGTCCGTGTCAACAGCAGCAGACGCCAGATGCACACCACGCTAAAACAACCAACAAGGGTAAAGGCGATGACGCTAAGGACGTCGGAAGACAACGTGCCTCATATTTTTATATATATTATATCATATCATTTATCATATATATATATATATATATATATATATATATATATATATATATATATATATATATATATATATATACACACATATATATATACTGTATATATTATATACATACATATCATATATATATATATATATATATATATATATATATATATATATATATATATATATATATATATATATATATATACATATACACACACGATATGATGTGTGTAAAATATACTTCAATACTCAAAGCGCTCTACGATTCAAAAAAGAACTGATTAATACAATTCCAAATGATCCTTAATAAATCTTTTGCATATTTTCAGATCTATGCAACGGAAAATATTAGAACATTGCCATTGGCTACTATATATAAATATATTTAAATATATATATATATATATATATATATATATATATATATATATATATATATATATATATATAGCCTATGTAAATTTATGCAGACAGATACAAGAGATAACATGCTATTCTGTCACTATCGATAACAACATGACGGCAACCTATGATAAACACACTCAAGCCCCCACCGACCGGCAACGGCTCCAAGTGCTACGAAGACGACGATGACGATGACGATGACGACGACGACAACGGCGAAAGCCATAATTTATCAGAAGTCGCCGGAGACGACACGGGGGCCTTGCCGTAAATCATGAGATCCATCAGGGCCCCTTTTAAAAGAAGTTCAAGAAGAGCTAATTACCATCTGACCAACTAACTACCAGCACGGCCCTAATTATGACTCGGCTCATATATCACCGCACGATGGATGTATACTTTCGTCCGTTCGCAGACCCAAAACAACTCGTTTGCTCCCCAAGAGAGAGAGAGAGAGAGAGAGAGAGAGAGAGAGAGAGAGAGAGAGAGAGAGAGAGAGAGAGAGGTGTGAACGGTTGGAAATCTATGTCTCTCGCTCTTCTGTCAAAAATCGAATTTCCTCCTCAGGGTTTTCTCCTCGCGAAAAAATTTAGCTGCCTTTATATAAAAATGGGAAAAAGCACGTTAAAACGAAGAAGAAGATAAGGAAGAGATCCTCACTCAAAGAAATGAATTAATAAGGGTGGAAGAAAGAAGCTTTGCAACTCTGCCTCTCGCCAATGGCGACACATTTCAGTACAAGTGTAAGAAGCCGATTACCTGATTTATCCTTTTATCTCGTGCATCTAAACCGTGTGTATTGTATCGTCTCTACTTTGTATATTCCATGTATATGGCCTTGAGATGAAATGAACGATATCATCATCATCATTAGATAAAAAGGCCTAACTAGGTGAACGAAAATATTAATATACAAACCTAATCACCCATAAAAAGTCGATAAACGATAAAGATATCGGTGTCTTAAAACATAGGTAGCCTACACACAGACACACACACACAAAAAAAAGCAAAGTCGGTGAAAAATATAAAGTTCAACGCTGTATCAGCAACTTCCCTAAAGCCGACTCGTACTACACATTATCAAGGAATTATCCATATCAAAAGTAATCTTAATATTAATCTAAAATATCAAGAATACGGCATTACACTACTAGTGTAATCACCATCGCACTGCTTTGAAAAATAGCGCACGAACCGGGTAAAGGATATTATTATTATTATTAATATTATTATTATTATTCACGCTATGCACACATTTTCATGGAACTAACAGAACTACCATAAATCCTGCGATAAGATAGCATAGCACAGCTGCAGGAACTCAGTAAATCAAAGGGTATTTAATCCTTGTAATAAAGGACAAACATCGGCTACAACCAATTTTAAAAGAAAATATCAAATAACAGAAACTTTGACAACAAATACAAATCTGTAAAATTATTATCAGTACAGAAAATTGATAGGTAACATTCGCCGGACATATGTGCATACAACTTGCCAACAAGGAAAATTTTTACAATAACTATTTTTATCACCAGTTGCTTCATAAAATCAATTAATTTCTTTCTCAGTGCCAGGTTTCCAACCAAAGTTAAAGGAAAAAGATGCTCGGGACTTATCAGTATCTACCACATGGGTAGTCAAAAAACAAATGTATCGCACTAAGATTTATACCTGCGATTCAAAAACCGAGCAAATGTTTCGGGAAATAGATATGAAAATGGGTTTACTTATTTTAATGAACGTCAATAATAATAATAATATTGATAATAAAAAATTCTATTTTCTTCCGAGTTCGCATACATTTTTCCAATAATGATTTCAGACTAAGAAAGATCCTTTTGCTATCATAAAGATGGTACCAGGAGCTACCGTACGCTATGAGCAATGTTTGACATAAAGTGTTGTAAGTAGGAATGCGCGTAACGTGTATATTCGTATGCATGCTAATAATAATAATAATAATAATAATAATAATAATAATAATAATAATAATAACTGAGAAACAAATCCACAGTTATGTATATATACTGTACATATGTTTAAAGATAAAACTGTACCGATAGCTTTCGGGAACCTGTTCGGTTCCCAACAGATACCCGAAAGCTATCTGTACAGTTTATCTTTAAATATGTTTACATAATACATAACTGTGGATTTGTCTCTCCATTGTAAGACTCATGCTACTATGAGTATTCTTTAATAATAATAATAATAATAATAATAATAATAATATAATAATAATAATAATAATCTGTAGGTATGGTGACTACGATTCTGTAGAGATTTCTCTTTGAGAGATGGAATTTCAGTGACTTGTTAAGGAAATAATAACAGTAATACCACTACTTTAAAAACGCGTAAATGGTTTATGGAGAACTGGTACACGCAGTTTTGCTTCAACGTTCGAAAAGCCAAAGGCAAAAAGATTTGTACGCCTCAAGAAAATAATTTCATATGAACAGGAGCAATAATAATACTGCGGTAGGAGACCGTCTTCCATAAGTGACACTGATGCAGCGATAATAATAATAATAATAATAATAATAATAATAATAATAATAATAAGTATAAGTATGTATGCCTCGCCACCTCGTCTTCAAGACGACTCAGTAACGCTGCATACCAGGACGGACAGATCGTCCAGGGCATCAGAAATCTCTCCCAAAAACATCGTCCTTCAGGACGGATTGACACTTGCCCGAGAAGTCCCTCTTAATACTCTGTCAACGGCAGGTAAAGGCCAAGTTAACAGCACGGACAATGGGGTCGTTTAATAACCCTTTGTTAGCAGCTAACCGACGGCTGTTAAAAGCATGTTCACTGGGTCTTCATTCAGTCCGCACTTCAGACTACACGAAGTGACGGCCATCTTCCTCGTGCAGCATCCACATTCGGGATGAGCATCCTAAAGGTGTAGTGAGAAGCATCATCTCGGACGCGGCTAAACTTTTCCACATTTAAAGAGGAAAGAGGGTCGCTGTGCAGATCATGCATTATGAGCGCACTTTATGACTGTCATTATGGTCATATAAAAGATTTAGTCACGTGGAACACGGAAACCAGAAAAAAAAACAAATAATAATAAATATGGACACACAAAACTTACACGTATAAGTAAACAGAAAGTTAGAATATTAATGCAATGGTACATATCGCTTTGAAGCTAACAGCCTGGGCCAATGACAATCTGACTGCAGTACCAAAGACGAAATGCTTGGGAACGTAAATTTTCAATTCGGAGGAAGACGCTGTTAAGAAATATTGTCTTGACGCATTACGTTGAAACGATGTTACATATTCAGCACTGACCATTACCATTCGAATACAAATAATCACGAGCCAGGAAGGAAATCCATACAAATTACGAGCGTCATGAACGGTGAGAAAAAACTACAAAGAAACACAGAAACATCATATACGCACACTCCCGCAGGCATTACCTGATACAATTTAGCCGCTAATTATCTCTGAAATCCTGAAAGAACGAGACAAAAAAAAAAATACAAAAAAAAAAAAAATGCAGGAGACAAAGACACCAACTGGGAGCCAGAACCAAAACCAAGCGACGTGAAACCAATTGATAGGAATGACAACCAAATTACTACGCGGAAAGTCATGATCATCGACTCGCTCGCTGGAGATAATGACGGTAAATGAATTAAAATAAAAATTGCGGATAAAATACGGGGGCCCGCAGACGGCGTACAAATCCCCCGCAAAAAACGCCAGACGATAAAAAGCGAAAATAATGTGCAGTCCGTGCTCTTGCGCGCTCGTTCCCACTGTTTTTACATCTTTTCATTACGCTCATCTACGGCCATTAAAGTTCAACAGGTCTTATGCCACAATGCTCTCTCTCTCTCTCTCTGTCTCTGTGCTGTTTAGGAAGGTCCTCTACTCCGTCTCTCTCTCCCTCTCTCTAAATACATTCTTAGTATTGCTCTTCCACCCTTAATCCTACCCCGCAACCTTTTTTTCTCTCTCCTTAAAAATTATATATGTATTCAATCACGTTATCCGTCTCCATTATACGGGATTTTTTTTTTATCTAATGCGTCCAACCTTCCCGATGGTATATCACTTCTCCGAAGCATTCCAATCAACCTTCGTTAAGTTGTAACCATACAAAACCAACCATGTTATATATACATATAGCCTATATATGTATGTGTACACACACGCACACACACATTATATATATATATATATATATATATATATATATATATATATATATATATATATATATATATATATATATATATATATATATATATATATTATATTTGTTTATTAACAGGAATGGGCCGAATATTTTTTTCGCTCTCCGTCCATTTCCACGATTATCGTATTATTCTTCTCACCTCTACTTTAGTCCCTTTAGAATTAAGCTTACTTTCTCTCTGTTCTCTCTCTCGCTTTCCTTCGTTCTCTTGTCTTTTCTTCTCTCGCTTTCCCTTTCTCAGCTTTCTTTATCTGTCTCCCCTTTCTTCTCGTTCTTCCTCCTAAATTACCTGCTGGCCATATTCGGAGAACTGACCACGGTGACTTATGCTGCCGCTTGCCCATGGGGTAGGGAGGGGAGGAAAGGTAAAAAGGGAAGGTTAAGAAGAGAGAAGGGAAGGGGGAGGGGGGGAATGAGCAACCGTGGATGGAGAAACGCCGAGGATGACAGAAAGGGAAAGAGAGAGAGAGAGAGAACTGAAGAAGAAAAGCAGAGAGAGAGAGAGAGAGAGAGAGAGAGAGAGAGAGAGAAAAATGGAGACATCTAGTCAAAACACGGATAATACTATCGTCGATATATATATATATATATATATATATATATATATATATATATATATATATATATATATGTATGTACATATATATATATATGTAGATACATACATACATATATATGTATGTATGTACACATACATACATAACATATACATACATACACATACATACACATATACATATATATATATATATATATATATATATATATATATATATATATATATATATGACAACACGCGCTCACAATCCTATCCAAACTCAAGTGCTATTTACAATGAAGTGTGACACGCTAAAATCCAGTGAGAATGGCAACGGTTACTATAACTAGCTATCCATTTCCTAAAATTCAATCCTACATACGGTTATAGGCATATAACTCTCAAACACTCCTGGAGAGATAACCGTTCTGACGTCAAATTCACTATAAAGGTCTGAACATCGCTCTTAGGAGGCCCACAAAAATCACCAAGACCAAATCTGATAAATCGCATTCAAACTGGAAAGCGGTATTATTATTATTATTATTATTATTGAGAAGAAGAACTCTATTCATATTGAACAAGCCCACGGGAGTTCATTTGAGAAATTGAAAGACGCAATAGAAGGTAACGGGAAATACAAAAAGAAGATAGGAGTTATTAGAAAAGAAAAAATCAAATAACAAATTGAACAAAAAAATAGATGAAAATGTAGGTAAACTATAAAAATACAAGGAGAATTTCCTTAGGGTAGTCCTGACGAACAAACGTCGTAATAAAACTGAAAAGTTGCCATGGAGTTTCTCCAAAGACCGAGGGATTCATATCACTATTAATAAAGCACAAAGAATCATATCCAAGCAATAAAATACATCGCTACGTTAAGGAAAAATAAGAACAATTAATTAGCTTTCCTTCGGGTCTCATCTATGCAAGACTGAAGTTCCACGGAAATTATATTAACTTATATATATAGATATCAAGCCGCAAAAAAATTGAGTATGCATACTTTTACCACAACGGGGTACAAACTCGAGTTATTCAGAAATAGTTATAGAAAATTACTTCACGAAAATCGGCTAAAGCTGTAATAAGCCTGATTAAGGAATAAAAAAAATATTGTACACAATGGCATCGCAACTACCTTGTTAACCTAGCGCCGAGAACAGAGTACTGGCTAAACAGTTTGTAATTCTAAAAAAAGTTTTTATCAAATCTTCCCATCTTATAATATTCACTTATTAGAAACTACAGATTAATTCACGTTTGCTTTACCTCTCTGATAGAAGTATCACATGACATAGGTAAAAGGTATAGTCAATAAATTAAAGAAAGGACTGACTGTTCATTCTGCTTAGGCCTAATGTTTCTAAGGTAACGAGGTCTGCTAACAAATAATATATATATATATATATATATATATATATATATATATATATATATATATATATATATATATATATATATATATATACATACACAGTATATGTGTGTGTGTGTGTGTGTAGGTTATAAAGAGAATATCGAAAACTGAAAATAAAAATAGAAAAATTCCGTCTAAATAAAATAACTGTAAAAATTAATTACAACCAAATTTCTTTGGCTACGATCTACACAAAAAACCCAAGAAAGAAATTGGAGAAGAAAATAACAGCATACGGAACATAATTAATTCACAATAATGAACAAGTGTGAAAAAATCCAGACAAATCTTCGCCCCAAAATTCTTGTACACGAAAACTTTTCCTTCTTAAATTATGTCTAATTTATCAAATAACTTTTGGCTAATTTATCAAATTTTTCAACAGTACACACCAGCTTATCCCACTAACTTACGTGATCGCTAAGTACATTAAAATACAGAGAATTTATCACCATTTATTATCTTACAAATATCCTGCCCTTTATTACTAGAATCGCTAATAAACTTGGCAGAAAAATATTACATGAATTCTACGGTGATACGGCAAACTTTAAAAATCTTACTTTGCAAATCTAATTTACTTTCTAAGAGACATAAAGATATTAATACGGGTTTCAACATTTCACGAGAAACTATACCACTCACAACAGTAAGACAGTTATAACAGTAAGACACTTATAACAACGACCCCCAGTCTCCTAGGAATTTTATTCCTGGCGTTACCAAATTCCGCAATAATCTTCACAAATCGCGTAGTTGAATCACTGGACTTAAGTAGTACAAACTTGGTTCGAATGATCTCTCGTTCAGCAGGGAGAAAATGTCTCATTTCATAGTTCGTTTATTATCAACTTCATTTTCTGTTATCTACATTAATTGTTTGTCTGTGCTATTTATTTCTTATAATTTTTTCGTTGCTTCGTTATTTCTTTTTCCCGTAAAATTAACTAGTTTCGTTACTGGGATTATTGGGTTTGTAGCGTTTTGCTTCTGGGACTAGAGTTGCAGCTTGGATTGTAATAATAATAATAATAATAATAATAATAATAATATAATAATAATAATAATATATATATATATATATATATATATATATATATATAATGGATATATATATATATAATATATAAATATAATATATATATAATGAATAATGTTAATCAAAAGAATTATAAAGCACTGCTAAATTACGTAGAGAATAATCACGATTACTAAATAATTTATCAAAAATAATTTTATAGCACTGAATATTCACTACCCAATAATCACGATTACTACTATAATCACACGCTTTCTTCTTTTTTATGTAAAATATAAAATCAATAAACAATAATTGTTTGTCTGAAAATTACGTACTTAAACAGCAAAATATAAAAAAAAAAATTCAATGTTATCAAGAATAAGAGAGAGAACAGAATACAAATTTAGGTAAAGGCAGAAAAATACAAAAGCCCATTTGAAAGCCATACAAATAAACAAAAATTCTGCATACAATAATTTCAGTCTTTAAAAGAGCGTAACAAAATGGCTTCTATGGAATAAATATAGTAGGCAATACCTACAGCATTTCACTTTGTTTAAATATAAGCAAAACGGAATTAGATCTACACAGCATATGACAGGGATCGTGTTAATCTCATATTCTACAGTTTTGAGAAAAGTAACACTTAACCGACGAAGATAAAAAGTTTCCGCCACCACGATCAGAAATGGCTAATCAACCGTATACTACTATTTGTTCTGGGATAAGCTCTCACTTATCATTGCTCTTTTAAAAGAGAAAGAAAAAGAGATAAATATACGGGTAATTTAAAGCTTTATCACTCGCATGTGTGTATACGAGCGGTCGCCGGCGCTTCTTGGTAAACAAGGACCTCATGAACATCGGAAATAACAATGCATAACACGACGGGCCGACCAGTAACAATAAGCGTTGACCTTCCGGCATTCACACCGATTCCCTACATTAGGAGGTTTTCAGAATTACGCATTTCAAAGAACAGCATAATGTATGTCCAGGGTTTCTATCTATCTATCTATCTACACACACACACACACACACATATATATATATATATATATATATATATATATATATATATATATATATATATATATATATATATATATATAATGAGAAACAGAGAAAGTTACCGTGCGCATATAAAATTTTGAAAGCAATGACGACACAAGCAAAGAATATCCCAACCCCTATCTATCTATATATATATATATATATATATATATATATATATATATATATATATATATATATATACATATAATAACGTAAATATAATATACGAAATAATAAGAAAGCTACGCAAGTAAAATTTCAAAGCAACGGCACCACAAGCAAGGGAATATCCCACCTCCCCATACATTCACCTTTCCCATGTGCAAATAAGAAAAACGGAAAACCTAAACCAAATCACCGTGGACACTCTCTACGCCGGTCAACAACGAGGCGTCGTC
>NC_089752.1:6965500-6968000 GCF_040412425.1 Macrobrachium rosenbergii
AAATGAAATGTAACGGAGATCACTTAATTTATATTATTACGGTATTTACAGCCAGACAAAATTTACAGAACTATTTCGACGTGCCACTTCAGTGCTAACGTTATCAAGAGGAACCACCAGGACCACTAAAACCTCTGGTCAGAACACACAGTTATCTATACTGCTGATGCAGTTACTACCGAGACATAACCAAGCACACCAGGCTACTGCCGGACAATCGCGACGTGCAATGCAATCGAAAACTTGGAAAAGGCAGATCTGTAAATTTCGCAGAACAAAAAGCCAGGCGAAGGAATCTAATAAAACTCACACGGCGATGCTGGCGACAACCCTAACGGGGTTATAGCAGAGTCCGCTATAGGCATTCGGTGTGGATAAAGAGCTGTAAACAAGCTCTGATAGTGTGATTGTCGTCTATAAACCAGATATCGGCGTCGAGTGCTACGGCACCTTCGATAACGCCGCTGCACATCCAACTCCCTTCGACGCACGCACGCACTGACACACAAGACAGTTCTCTCCGATATTCTTTCGCAAAATTTATATTTAATTCCTTAGCCTTAGAATGCTAAGTCCTGGTGATAAAGTAAGGTGCGGTTTTCGGTACGAAAAAAAATTATATCTACAGCACTTAATTCCCGCTACTCTAAACATATAAAATGGTAAAAATTTAATAAAAACAGACGAATTCCTTTGAATCATCCCTTCACAATTCACGAATAATTTCTTCCCTCTTATCTACACCTGGTCTTTACTTTCATATGGTTTTATTTACATCTCCCGGAGTCGAAATGATAATCCCAACCGATGGTGACTCTAGGTAAAGAAACAACGATTTTTCTTTGAACATAATTCGCTGTCTTTTTCTCCGTTTGCCTCTGACCAAACCGCAGACTTTTAGATATCTGTTTCTCTCTCGACAATAATCCAAGCTGATAGTGACTCCGTAAAAAAATTAATATATAATTAAAAAGAAACAAGATCCTACCCAGTTAGACTGAAATATACCTTCCTAAGCTGATATAGAACCAGATACGTAAAAGTTTGTGCCGTTCTTCCGCAAAATGGAGGCGATAAACGCAAGGAAAATACAATCTATGGCTGGATCTCATTCACAGAAATTTACAATTCAACAACAATAGGAGGAGTAGATTGTGTGGGGGAGGAGGAAGGAGGAGGAGGAGGGGTTTAAAAGAGGAAGGTGGCGGCTTCCGTTTGAACTGGAATGAGATCCTCGACAACAATTTCCCTCGGTAAATAGACAACGAAGGAATGAACTGAGGAATGACGAGGCGATCTTCCTCTTAAATAGAAAGAGAGAGGAAAAGGAGGAGAGAGAGAGAGAGAGAGAAAAAAATAAATAATCGGAGAACATAAACCTCTTGTCCATTTTAGACGTAGATCACTCTTGGCTACTTATCAAGGATCTGACCAATGACTCAGGAAGATTATTTCTATTTCAACCATCACCCACCCACCCCCTTTCTCGCGCCCTCTCTATTATCATCCTATCTTTTTTCAACATCGAATCTTCCTATTATCAGTGTTTTCGCAGAGGCTTCACATTTCGTGCTTTGTGGCGCCTTGTCTATTATTTGCCTATTCTTCCGACGACCCCCAGGCACTCTCCCCCGATCGCGAATATCTGGGATTTCTCACCCGATGAAATCGTTATGTGCGAATAGATCTGAGAAGAAACAGAATACTTTCCGCTCGTCACCTCTCAAGTTGCTCTCCTACTGGACTCCTCCTCCTACTACTCCTCCTCCTCCTTTTCCTGTATTCTCGAGGCTGACTTAAGTCCTCCTTCCATTAAGCATTTGCGGTATTACTTTGAGCTTCAAGAAGGAGCATTAAATGAACCCAGGAGAAAAGTGCGCGGAATTAGATAATCACCTACTTGGGGTCTAATGGGATTAAGCCCCCTTGTGTAAATAATTCAAGAGGGGGAGGGGGAGATTTAGACACGCGGGAATAGTGAATGTCTTTTTTTTTGCATGATATTCATTTTTCCATAATATAAATGTTTATACAAAGAATGAGGTATGGAATAAAATACCAGTAATATTTAATATGTCCCTTATAGAAATATTCATACGAGAATAATGTTAAGAAAGAAATTTCGGTGGTACTGTGTAAACCACATGATCTTAATAACCTGTACAAAAGCAGAATAAATGTCTGAAATCATATAAATATAATTTCCTTTATATATATTTAAAAACGCTCGCCAATGCGTTGTGATATAAAACTCATGGAATTTTCCTTAATGTAAAACAAGACTAACAGAATATTAAATTCAGGTCATTTTAATTTCGTGTAAATCACAGGAGTACTGATGCCTAACCTGAAATAATATTGAATTCATCAGAAATCTGTACACTGGATTTAATGGCTTTTGAAGCATATTTCTCAAAGAACTACATCCAAAATTACTTCCTTTGTTAACGCGTAGGATCGAAGTTTCAAACGAATGTATAAAATTTCAATAAAGATGTAT
>NC_089752.1:6975500-6988000 GCF_040412425.1 Macrobrachium rosenbergii
AAGGATATGTTAGTTTAAGTCTTCAACGACTTCGGTAATAATAGTGGAAGGATACTTGGCCATATATCCTTACGGTATATATTCATGATAAATACTCTAAACTTCAACAGTTTAAGAGTATTTATTATGAATCTAGATTATTTCGTCCTTTACTTTCACTGTAGGTCCAATTTCTATTCATAAGAATAATATATTTCAGATTTATATTCAAGTATTCTGAGAGTAGTCATTGTAAGTTATGAACTTACAATGACTAATCTCCAGAATACTTGAGTATAAATCTGACATATATTTTTGTTAAGGACAGAAACTGGACCTGCAATGAAAATAAAGTACGAAATCATTCAAATTTACAATGAATACTCTAAAATGTTCAAGTTTAAACATAGCATACAATGACTCCCATAAAATTCCTAAAATTTTCATCTCTGGTGAATATTTCTTAAGAATATGTGAAATTAAATTACAATGAATCTTCTAAGAATACTTTTACTCGATCGGACAATGAATTTTAATGATATTGAAATAAGTTTCAAAGAATCTCTACATCTAAAACTAAAGTGAGTCGTAGGCTAATAATTAAGTTCTACAGTTAATACTACAGAAATAATTTAGTGGAAATCAACGAAAAATACTGCGAGGAATATCAGGATTCAAGTTTACAGAAATTTAAGAAATTTCCTATTTCTCCAAAGAATGTGTTACATCATCAGTAAAAAATAAGTTATTTATTTAAAAAAGAACATAAAGAATCACCGTAAGTTATATTACAAATAAACTTCATTAATCCGTGTCCCGAACAGAAACGTATTTTTATACACAAAAATACTTATGATGATAATTTTACATACATATTTATTGAAAATAAATGAGGAATAAAAACCGTTTTCATTTACAATAAAGTCTTAAAATTACTCGAAGCAACAGTCTGCAATTTACAACGAAAAAAATATGCTTTTAAATTTTCATCATTTTTGTCGTTATGAGACACCTTGGCGAGTTCTCCACTGATCTTTTCACACAAATTTCACCAATCCTAAAAGCTTGATTAATAACTTTAAAAAATGGACTGCAACAAAAATTGTTATTTTACACTATGCCACACTGGTAATTTCGTGTCTCCAAATCAAACGATCTCCAAAATTAATGCTCAGTTGTTTATGTATGCATTTATTCTTTCCAAATTTGTGTATCTTTATTTGTTGGACATTTTCATTCGTATTTCACTTCAATTTGACTCTGCTTTTCTCTCTCTGCTTTCGCATTGAGACTATATTATGTGGAGGATTTCTTAGTAAATTAACGGCTACTTTGCTTGTGCCATATGTACGTGGGAACATTTTAAATAATTCAGATAATCATCATCATCATCATCATTATCATCAAAAATCTAGGGAGAACAGTTAAATTCTTCAGGGAGTATTTAAAGAACGATGGTATGAGGAAGAACACTATGCAGAGACATTTATAGTCACAGAGAATTGTGCAATGCCGAATACGATTCATTAGAAATCAGGGTTATTCAAATAAAAAATTGTGTTACATCAACCATCGCTCAAAACCTCAAAAAAATAGAGTAAAATGTTACTACAAACATACATACATACATATATATATATACACATTATATGTATGTATGTATATACATATATATATATATATATATATATATATATATATATATATATATATATATATATATATATATATATATGATAGTATACACTATCATTTTCCTTGCCCTTACGGCTATGAAGTCTCAATAAGGATACCGATCTTCACACTTCATCGTTTCCGGTTACGGGCTATATATCTCCGTGTCACTTCGAAATATAGCCACGTCCTGACAACGATCGACACAGGATGTGAACGAAATCCTTACTACTTCAACTCTTCCCCAGAGCGAGCAACGTCCTGTTCAAGATGTGCAACAATAAATTTCAACATTAACAGCGTGTGTCAAAAGCACTCCTATCTTTCGCGCTAACGTTATGTCTTTGTTCGTCATTTTTTTTTTTTATTTTAATTATGAATTAAGGAATAATTCCCAACTTCAGGGAAAGCAGCTCAATGACGCTTGTTTTTCATTATCCAAATATTTTCAAAGACCATAAACGTAGTAATTCTTTAGATTTTAATTCCAAAGCGATTTGCCACTTGGTGCAATATTAGATTTGAGTACTAGGAGCTATATTACATTTGTATATTTGTATATACATATACATATATATACATATATATATATGTATATGTATATATATATATATATATATATATATATATATATATATATATATATATTTATATGTATATATATATATATATATATATATATATATATATATATATATATATATATATATATATATGAGAGAGAGAGAGAGAGAGAGAGAGAGAGAGAGAGAGAGAGAGAGAGAGAGAGAGAGAGAGAGAGAGAGAGAGAGAGGGGCATCGCAACAGAAAACTTCTCACTGAAATGAAAGTGACACATAAATGATACTTGAATTTTTGCGCTAATAAATAACAAAATAATAATTATATTCTTAAAGCTGGATACCAGAAGCCGCTGTTTTCATGTACAAACGACCTAAAACTGACATAAATATTATTTAGACTTATGGGAAAATTTGTTAAAATATCTTTTCATATGGATGGTCCAAAATCTAAAACACAGCCTACATGATGATACATTTTTTCTGGGGAGGAGGGGAGTGAGGGGGAGGAGTTAGAGAAATAATTTAATTTAACAGCTTTTGAATTCATTTCATTTTTGTTTTCGGATTAGATTGGTTGGCGGGGGTAAGAGTGAGGGAAGTATTCAGTCCGAAACTAGATACTTATATTTCCTAATGTGATCCAAGTATTAATAGAATTTACTGTATTATCAGTGCTATGGGAATCTCGTGTAAATGAAAACAACGTATTTACTGAACAAAATTCTAATGAAGTATAGTTTATCAATAATAATAATAATAATAATAATTTGAAGCCCATTATTCTTCATACTGGCCCCTCTCATATGAATCCGAATTACTTTAAAGCAACGCCTGTGTTGAATTACATTACCGGTAAGTGCTACACACTAAAAGAAAAAAGAATGTCGAGACGGTAAGTCCCGACCAGAGGGACCATATGTATCGCCCCGTAATTCGGACCATCGAGCTTCCATTCCGCATACTTAATATAGGGCAGTAGTGAGATAGTGAGGGAAGCTTGCCCCGGGGTTGAATCCATTACCCATATACTGCCGTTGTTACACAGAGGAAAATAAATATACGGATACTCTTTGACTCTTATCACAAAGAGATGAGCGGAATGACAACTGCGAAAACAACAGCAAAAAACTTCAAGGATTTATTATTATTAATATTATAAACTTAACAGCAGATTTATTATTATTAATGTTAACCTTAACAGATGTATTCTTGATAATATTAAACATAAAAGACGATTTATTATTATGAATATTAAACTTAAAATCAGATTTATTGTTATTAATATTAAACTTTAAAAAAATATTATTATTAATATTAAACTGGAAGGAAGAATTGTCATTATTAATGTTAATTGTGAAAAAAGATTTTCTATTATTATTATTATTATTATTATTATTATTATTATTATTATTATTATTATTATTATCAACCTTAAAATAAGATTTACTACTGCTAATATTAAACTTAAAACAAGATTTATTAAGATGCATATTATTACAGCAACAACAAAACCAACAGTAACTAAGAATAAAATCAAGTCGAACCATTAAGACACTCACTGAAGTTCTTTTACCTACTGTACAATCAGCACGTTAGCCAAAAAAAAAAAGCATCTCATTTCAACATATTCCAGCTTCGAGGTCCCAAAGGCGGGAGATTATGCGCTCTCGCGCGTTCGGCAAGGAAAGGGAGAGAGAGAGAGAGAGAGAGAGAGAGAGAGAGAGAGAGAGAGAGAGAGAGAGAGAGAGAGAGAATGTGAGAATCTATCAATATTGGTCAACCTATCGCCCTACAGTGCAACAAAAAGTTACATAATTCCTTTTCAAAACACTAAGGGAAAAAAATAACGATTATCATAAATAATGCACTTTCAATGCAGTTTCATGAAACAAGAGAATTTTACACCGCTAATTAAGAAACCGTTTCCCGACTAGTACTAAGCAGGAAGCGATGATTCTTCAGCACAGTTGAGCAATGCGAACTGTACCCGGTCGGCTAGCCTTACATAGACTGCAGTATCGTCCTCCCCCTGCATCGACTGAGTGAGCTTCCCAAATGTTAGCATTGGCAACTATTTTTGTCTACGAAACGTACAAGGCAACGCAAGGAATAATATATTATATATATATATATATATATATATATATATATATATATATATATATATGTATATATATATGTGTATGTATATATATATATATATATATATATATATATATATATATTATTATGTATATTTACATATATACATACATCAATATCTATATATATACATACATACATATATATATATATTATATATATTATATCTTTCAAGATTGTCGCTTAAGTTTATCAACGAATAGGAAAAGGAAGCTCTAATAATGGGAATCCATCAGGGCTGCATAAAATCCCGAAAATACAGTGAAAACGGAAATTTACACGATCTTATAAAACTTTGCCTAAGGAATTAATATATATTAATGAACTATTTAGTTACACGATTTGAAAGTCGGTTCTTAACAGCTAAAACCAAACCAGAAAATATGAACAGAGGTACTGAATTTTCTTTGATACATAATTTCTTGTGTGTATATATATATATATACACACACACACACATATATATATATATATATATATATATATATATATATATATATATATATATATATATATATATATATATATATATATATATATATATATATATATATATATACATATATATATATATATATATACATATATATATATATATATTATGTGTGTGTGTTTGCGTGTGTATATATATAGAATATGAAAATAATTTAAATGAAAAAGAAAAAACTCTTACAAAGTTGCATAACTGCAGGTGTTAAAAAATTAAATATTACAAAAAATGTGAGGCTGGACTTCCTGGTGAGAAGCGTGACCGGAAACTGAAAAGAATTTGGCCAAAATACAACAAAAGAAGATGCAGACAATCTTCACTTAGTGAGGGTTTGGTTGTTAACCCGTCCTAAGACATTTTGAATACTTTCCAAAGACCAATAACGTTGGGAAGTTGGAGTACAGTACACAATTTGGTTTCTGTCATTATTAAAAAAACAAATAAAAAGTGCGCCGAAGTCCGGCGCACTCGAGTTTTCTGTACATCGTATAATTAAGGCCACCGAAAATAGATCTATCTTTCGGTGGTCACGGTAAAATGCTGTATGAGCCGCGGCCCGTGAATGTTTAACAACGGCCCGGTGGTGGCCTGGCCTATATCGTTGCCAGACACACGATTATGGCTAACTTTAACCTTGGATAAAATAAAAATTATTAAGGCTAAAGGGCTGCAATTTGGTATGTGTGATGACTGGAGGGTGGATGATCAACATACCAATTTGCAACCCTCTAGCCTCAGTAGTTTTTAAGATCTGAGGGTGGACAAACAAAGCCGGCACAATAGTTTTCTTTTCAGAAAACTAAAAATACAACTCTTTATCGGACTGATTTCGTACACCAAAAAAAAAAAAAAAAAAAACTCTGTACAGCAACATAACGAACTGGATGGTCATGTTTCTATTAATTTACCTGTGATTTAGACGTCATTTTCCACGAGTGTGGTTACTGCCGTCAGTATACCTCACGCGGTACACTGTAGGCATTACTTAAGGCTCATTGCAGCGTCCCTTCTGGCCCTAGCTGCAATCCCTTTCATTCCTTTTACTGTACCTCCATTCATATTATCTTTCTTCCATCTTACTTTCCACCCTCTCCTCACAATTGTTTCAACATTATTTTCAGCGCTGATTGACATCATGGGTGACACCGCTTGGCCTTTGGCCTAAATTTTATATTCCAATTCCAATTCCGAGTATAGTTGCTCGTGGAATCTCAACTTATTTAAGTTTTCATGAACCAAGGTACTTGATTTCGATAAACGCTTCTGGAGAAGGTAGAAAAGTCGAGTCCTCAATTATTGATTACACCACAAAAAAAAAAAAATAAATAAATAAATTAGGCTCCTTCAAATTTTTTCTAATCATTACAATGCAATGGTTTTCTTAGATCTGAAGCAACGGTGAATTTTGCAAAAATGGCCCATGAATTAGTACTTCCTATTCTTTTCACTACCAGCTAAAAAACGGCCTCTGAAACAGTTCACTGTTCCCCATTTTTCTTACAACTGGGAGATCTGGTCTTTTTTTTATATAAATTATGTTTTAACGGAAATAGCACCTAGGGCCAAAAGCTATTCGAAACGCCTATTGAATGAAGACTACGAATATATAGTGAGTCAACTACGACATTACAGGGAAAAAATTACATTTTTTAGTGGAAAGAATTAACGCTTTCCTAATAGAATGCCAACTCACGCAAGCAACCTAAAGTACTAATCAGCTTCCAAGACAGAAACAAGAATAAAGAGAAGAGAGGAAAATGAATTGGGTCTTGAACACAAATAGCGTAAAATATGGAAAATAAAAAGACAAAAGGAAGGAAGTAAGGAAAGGTTCAGAGGGTTTAAGAATACTAGGAAAAGCGGCAAGTCACATTGGAGTTTTGATAATAAACATAACAACAGAGAGAGAGAGAGAGAGAGAGAGAGAGAGAGAGAGAGAGAGAGAGAGAGAGAGAGAGAGAGAGAGAGAGAGACTGACCATAAAGGAGATAGCTTTGGCCTAAAGGCTGCTGGACTCGCCAGTAAAGGTAGAATTCGCGTGTTCTAATGACATATTTTATTCTTACATACATACCTTCCTGAATTTAGCTTACCCTTTATCTCAGCTAATTTTGTAAATGTTCTGTTACCATCTCAAAAAAAAAAAACTTGACCTATGATATAAGAGTTGCAGCTAGTGACAAGATCTTAAGAATCTTGTTAGAAATGCATCGCAAATCAGCTTGACCATGTACCTATTGTCACATTGTCTTCAAGTATACTGACATGCGGTGATGCTGCAATGGCTTGTTTACTCTCTCTCTCTCTCTCTCTCTCTCTCTCTCTCTCTCTCTCTCTCTCTCCACTGTGATCTTGTTAAGTACATGACCAAGGGACGGGCAACCTCAGGTCATTATTTAGCCCGGGCCCAAAAGTAAATATACAAATAAATAAGAAAATGAGGTGGGCTTATCATCAAAGGAAACAACAAACCACCATCTTCATGAGCACGGCAACCTCTAGGAAAAACGCAAGCTGAAAGAGAATTCAGAAGCTTCCCTGTAAAGGCAAAGAAGCAGCCATCGATATGTATGTTGGAGGTTTCTAATGAGTACCCGGGGCAATAGGTGGCCTAACAGGTGTCCAGCGGAGCTGCCTTACGGCCCAGTCATGGACTATCTAGTGAAAAGCTAATGAATTCCCTTTGATTCAGTTCTGTCGAGAAGAGGAACAAAAAACAAAGCATTCCAAATATATGAACAATATTCCAAACATGGCTGAATAGAACAATCATAAATCTTAACTTACTGGGATAAAATTCCATCATGTGCTCTCTCTAAGGCATTTAAAGTAATACGAACATCCAATACTCTAAGAAAAGTGAGAAACTGAATTACATTTATGTAAATCAGCATCAAAGAAGTACATGGGGGAGGGGCCAGAGAAATACGCCGAAACTCTGTCTTGGAATCAGTGAACTTTAATAATTTGTGGTATAATTATCAAGATAGATGCTCGAGGTGAGAATTGACAGAACAAGAAGAAGCAATTCAGGATAGTGCGAGTTGCAGAGGGCGGGCAGCATTTTTCCGTGATGTAACCGAGTACCGGGACTTTTCCCTGAAAAAAGCGGGACGCCATATCTTAAAAACTAACCATAGAAATTTCTTGAAAATAATCTCATTATGTTTCCCACATCCAAATTACGTCCAGATTATCAATTTAACATGACATAACATAACATTTAAACATAACATAACAACATAAAATAACCCAACCCAAACCTAACCTAACCTAGGGGCATGCCCCCCCCCAAAAAAAAAAAAACCGGGCTGGTGCAATACTAGCATACATTTCAACATCTTAGGAATTTGCGGGCGGGTAGACGAAGAAAGATGAGATATTAAGTGGAAGCAATAACAACAAAAGCACAAATAAAAAAAAATTTAACTTGAGCCGGGCATTTATTTATAGCGTGGTCGAGGAGACATTACTCAATATCTTGGAGCTTGCTTTTAAAAGTGGGTTTGCAGATATCCCCAGTTTTTCATGCTGCTCCTAATTAAATGCTTACTGTATCGAATGATCATGCAAACCATGGTATTAAGGAAACAGCTTTTTAACGGTATCAAAAAACTTATGGATGAACAAAATCTACTGCTCAGTAAAAAAAAAAACACCGAATTCACTCAGTGTCAAATATAATATAATTTACTAAAGCTCGTGTGGGCATAAGAAAGAATTTAACTAGATTTAAGAATATGATGTACTGTCACATAATAAGTAGAAGTTATTTGGTTTCGACGTAAGAAAAGCAAAAACTAAATAAATAACAGCCACTTATAACTTCACGTCATATGAATGTGAATATATGCAAGCTAACGCATCATCATCATCATCATCATCATTATTATTATTATTATTATTATTATTATTATTATTATTATTATTATTATTATTATTACTACTGCGTAAACAAATAAGAATAATCAATACACTAAAAAAATATATATGACGAACTCCGACTATGAAACCTCCAAAAATTCTATTCAAAGTACCATTTCATTCACTAAGCATAAGCAGGCAACCCAACGCCCATATATGACCCAGGACCGAAGGAGGCAGTGGAGACGCTCTTAAAAGCCTGCCTAAAAATGATCAAAATACAAGACGATGGCGGGGTCACTGATTAAAGGACGTGTCCTTTTTCATCTTCTTCAAGTAGTCGTATGCGAAATGAAAACGAAGGATTTCTGAATAATTTAAAATAAAACTAAGACTTAAACGCGGCGAATTAATGCCATATCAGGGTGGTATGGGCTCTTGGGCATTGGCGTACCCGTTTCGTCTTTGGATTTTTTTGACGCCACTGTGACTATTTTCGCTTACACTGACTGCTAAGACCTGTAACATAAATATACATACATACATACACACACACATACATACACATTACATACATACACACATATATATATATATATATATATATATATATATATATATATATATATATATATATATATATAATATATATATATATGGGAAAAGAGGTTACTGGTTCCACGTCCATGGCGGACAGCCATCGCAGAAGATACCAAAAACTGCCGTGAAGGATGTCTGACAGCATTAGTTAACCAGATTCCTTGGTTTAATAATGCTTTGTTATTCTGTGCATTTGAGTGCCGTATTCATCAATAGTTCCTTCACGCAACATTCTTGAGGATTACAGGGACTTGTATTTGCCAGTGAAAAAAAGACATTGATGTGGGTTTGTTCTTTGAAAATTTCAGGGAGGAAGGACAGCAATAATTCAATACTTCACTTACAAAACACTAAAGTTAGAATTGGTATGACTCCAAGTTTAACAATCTTTTCTCATTAGGTAATCATCCACTGTTCATGACATACGAGATGCGAGGGAGGTCAACCCTGTAAGAGAGGTGTTGGTTAATAAATGATAATTGGTTTCTGAAATAGTAAACTGAGAAACACTGCAATTCTGGTATCGAAAACATTCAAACAGAAGACTCAAGACTACAGAGGCAGTAACGATGAAGGCTATACTGTAGGACATGCATGTCAATATGCTACAAGTCACCAGAGATAAACCCTTAACAAAGTTATATTGACATGCCCTAAGACTGTTACATGAACGTCGCAATCCATAATAACTGGAAGATCAAGAAAAAGTTCCTTTAACGTAAAAGGAAAAGTTTAAAGCTAATGCAACGTTTAAACTCAGCGAGATCGTCCGTGACACAAAAAGTGGGTTCCAAGTTCAAGCTCTACTCAGATAAGACGACCCTACCGTCCCTTTGAGCTACGGATGAGAGGTTTGAAGTTTTAGGTCATCAGCAGCCATTACCTGGTTACCCTAGTCCCACCCTGGGTGGACAGGGGGAAATGGACGCTGATCAAATGTGGACATGTTCGGTGTCTAGGACAGCGTAGTGACCTGTCCTTAGCTCCTGTTCATGAGCGACCTTAAAACTTTCATTTAAGAGGGATTTATTGAAAATGAACCTGAGACAACCGATTAGAGTTGTCAAAATATATCCTTTGTGGAGAGCAATAGACGAAAAACACTAATTACATTGCCACAGTGTGAAAAAAAAAGAGAGTACAACTGAAAAGAGGGCGTAACATAAGAGCCGAAAATCTTCATAACTTCAACAACAAAAATTAATCTAACAACTTTTTCATCAGTTGAACTATACACTGCTAAAACCTTCCAGTCTAAATTTACGAATTACGAATACGAGGATAAGTCTGTATCAGGAATACCCGATGTTTGCAGATGATTCTATATCGACTGGTGATAGCTAGTAAGTCTTGCAGAGGCCGATAAAGTCTGGAAACGTTTGCAAAAGGTGAAATGAAAGACTATGTTCGGAAGCGTGAGGTTGCGAAAGTAGCTGCAACCCAAAAATGCCAGAAGATAAATGTTAATATGAATGGTGTAATAACAGAAAAACAAAGGAGGTCGTTACATGTTATGAATGATGGTAAAATAAGATAGGCAGATCATTTATAAGGTTAGGGTGTTAAGGAGAAGTTCTACAAAATTTATGGAACAAAAGCAGTTTGTTTCAGAATTCAAAAGCTTGAGATTTTAGGACGTTTTACCCTTGACAAACTATTATTTATGGAATTAAGGTGCGGGTGTTAAAAATACAACAGAAAATGGGTGGCAGAAGTTGAGATGAACTCTGCTCAACAGATGTGTAATAAGGGAGAGTATGATGAAAACCCGAGAGATTTATACCATCCCAAAAGAATGAACAATCTTTCCCTGCATGTCAAAATTCTTACACCAGCCTTATTTGGCCCGAATTCATTTGCCTTCAGCCGGGGTATAATAGGGTGCTTTTGGTCGCTAATCACGGGTGTGATTGAAAGATTGTAGTATATTGCAATATGATTGCAGTACGGCCGTGATTACATTCCCTACTCCACGTGAAAAAGAAACTAAATTTGCTCCACCCCGCAATTATACCTCCACCCCTCAAAAAAAAAAAAAAAAACTGAGGCAAAGATATTCCAGTCAAGTACGTGAAAAATGCATTTGTTGAGCGACCGTATTTCTATGTCGTAGTAGTTCCAAAGTGAAATCAACCTCACGGAAGGTTAGCAATGCTAAGAAAGTACCTTTCAACAATGGTCAACATTGCAATAATCCATTCACGATGCTCTTGAAATTTTTTAGGGCGACTGTAGTGAGACTTTAAATCTATACAAGAAAGCATAAAAACAATCAAATTCTTCAGCAATTACAGACTGGGTAACTCGGCCGTAAAGTATAAATAGCATTGACAAGGTGAACATGCTTCCAGAAAACAAAAATTTAAATTATCCCTGTACTCATCGTGAGTCTAGGTTACCACCGGTAATATCTACCCAACACAAGTTGACAATTTCCAGTGGTTAGATAGTATAATGGGGATAAATTTAAAGCATGAATAATAATAATAATGCTCACACTACCTACACAAAATCTAGGGATGAAACTTTCAATTTTCTAAAGAGAGTTAAAGTTAACCTTACATTTTAACATCACCAAATCATCTAAACCTTCTGAAAAATTAATACCAAATCCACTTCGCTAAGCCCTTGCCTACACTTCTCGAACTCTCGGGGAAATTTCTTTAATTTCGTTTTTCAATGTCCTGACGATAAAGTCACTCGTATGTCAAAGACTTTATTTGCCTTTCTTATTTTTCTATATTTGTTTTTTCTTGCACGGTCATTTGCTGGTTTGTGCCGAACCAAAACCCGAGATGTACTAAACGACTAAATAAATTAGCATAATCCCAATTTATCTGCATTGACGATACAGGCGCGCCTTTCGCAATATATAACTCTCCCCCTGAATGGTCAATTTAAAGGTCCCTTGTTATTCGCGCCTGGCCTGCGCGATCATTCACTGACCTTACAAAGGTCGCCCTCTGTGCAGCGCCCAGTGACGTCATGTTTAAGAGCTCTTCCGTCCGTCTTAATGTCTTAACTATGCAATACAAACCTAATTCGGAGAGAGAGAGAGAGAGAGAGAGAGAGAGAGAGAGAGAGAGAGAGAGAGAGAGAGAGAGAGAGAGAGATGGCATTTATAAAAATGATTTTTACATTTACATTCATTTTACATTGACACTAATACCTCAATGCCTTAACGACGA
>NC_089752.1:6990500-6993000 GCF_040412425.1 Macrobrachium rosenbergii
CTTTCAGTTCCTCTTTATTAATTAATAATAATAATAATAATAATAATAATAATAATAATAATAATAATGCGTGTTCACGTGGGAAAATGTAAACCATTTGTACTGAAATGCCAGTGTGATATCAATACCTGTAACAATTGCGTCACACTTACTTGCACCTTAGTAATATCAAATATATTTTCTACTTCGATCGCCATTCAAGAACTTGTGATAAAATTCCTCTACGAGATATCAGGAGTAGGGGAGCAAACCCTCATTTGTTAATTTTATATCGTCACTTGTCAAACTTTTGTAACCCACTCTCATTACCAGGGGTTTCATTGGCGGAACTTCCCACAGAACTTACCCCTTTCTTCAATGCCCCCTGCTCTTGTTCCTGAAACGTAGTTTTCCCTATATTTCTCATTCCTTGGTTTATCTCAATTTACCCTTCCTAATCCATCCTACCACTTGGAATGCTGACGCCGATGCTCATAAATTTATGGGAGCCTGTGACACTAATAATAGTGCTACGCATAATTAATTGCTTTGCCTTCCTTTTTCTGACTGAATTTTAGTTTTCTGTAAAAGAAACTATCGAGATGGCTTTGTCTGTCCGTCAGCACTTTTTCTGTCTGTCCTCAGATTTTAAAAACTACTGAGGCTAGGGAGCTGCAAATTGGTATGTTGATCATCCGCCCTCCAATCACCACACATACCAAATTGCAGCCCTCTAGCCTCAGTAGTGTTTATTTTATTTAAGATTAAAGATAGCCATGATTGTGCTTCTGGTAACTCTATAGGACAGGCCACCACCGGCCGTGGCTGAAACTTTCATACAGCAATATACCGAGACCACCGAAAGATAGATCTATTTTCGGTGGCATTAACTATACGCTGTACAGAAAACTCGATTGCGCTGAAGAAACTTTGGTGCATTGTTTACTTGTTACATTCGTTTACGCTATGTGCTGATTCGTCTTTATCAACTCGTTATTAATCTTTTACTCTTTTTTCTCCCCTTGTGTACATGGTAAGAATTCTGTTTTGAGAAAACTTGCTTTGCAAATTAATAGAATTTTAGGCGTGTTCATAAAATTTCTTTTGTACCAAATAATAACAACAATACCTTTTCTTCTTTTGCAAGCAACGCCTCCGTTGCTGAGCCACTGATTGATCATCTAAAAAGTCCCATTAATTTACTATTCTCACCTTCATATCTCATCTGTCAACTCCGCGCTCCTCTGTGCAAGTCCGGCGTGAATATTTAGTAGGTCGCTAAATCGCTCGAGGGGCCACTTTGGCGGTGAGCGTTTAAAATCTCTTTTATTTCTTCGAGATGGTTGTAAATACAAGAGGGGAAATATCCATTGCTGATCGTAACCGAGGGAACATCTTGTTTACTGTCAATAGGGGAACATCTAAATATAAATGGGATCTCCTCCTTTAAAAAAAAAAACGGGGATTATTTCATACTGATAAATATACTTGGGAAAGCATCTCTCAATGTACATGAGAGTGCCTTAGTTAAAAATACAATGGGATTTTTTATATTTGTAAATAAAAAAGTGGAAATGTCTATGATGGTTACATCTGAGGTGCATCTCTTCTTAAATGTGATGTTAATGTATCTTATTAAAAATAAATGGGCCGGTGTCATGTTAATTATAAATGGGTGGAAATTTCTTAGTTTTGGGAACATCTTGAAATATAAATAAGAGCAAGTCTCTTGTTAAGTATGAATAAGGAATATACCTCTTAAATATATAGAGCAGAACATGTCTTGCTAAATATACACCCGGGAACATTTCTCAAGTTTAAAAGCTAAATTTTAAATGTTAGATTGTGAAAAAATCTCCTATGTATGCAGTGGGTCTCGCCTTCTGAAATATAGAGGAGGAACATTTCAAGAAGAAGAACAACAACAACAATGAGAGGAGGAGGAGGAGGAGGGGAGGAGGAGGAGGAGGAGGAGGAGGAGGAGGGAGGGAGGAGGAGGAGGAGGGGAGGAGGAGGAGGAGGAGGTCATTTATACTTAACTAAAACTGAAAGAATTAAAAAAATCATTTCAAAGATACCAAAGGAACTTGGGTACTAATCAGACTTAAATCATTAGATTTCTCAGCTTGAAACGACCAATGAAAAGCCATTAATTCAATCTTATAATAATACACATTTTCTTTACTGAAAGACATCACGTTTTGTAACTCATTAGAACTTAAATGCATCAATCAATGATTCCGAAATAGTTCGGATTTTCAGTTTTTAATGCAAGAAAAACAAACATTTTCCAACCATCTACTGAAACAAGGAATGTTGCAAGAACCAGTTAAAAATCAGAACACAACAAAATAATATAATTAATCATTCTTTAAAAAGCATGTCTGTTTTTAAATGATAAAAGTTCTCTTTACGTTTTTCGAAGTTTCTTCTGTGAAATCACCTTTACAAGAAAGAAGTTTTACGGAGTTATTGGGGCCTATTCTCGCATCATCCGCATGAAATGAGGGGAAAACAGTTT
>NC_089752.1:6998000-7053000 GCF_040412425.1 Macrobrachium rosenbergii
GAGCGTATAAAAAATTCACAGCACTGATAATGAAAGAAATTCCATGGTGGATTATCATCCATTTTTACACATGACTGGAGTCAAAATAATGACGGCCAAACATGCAATTCGTGACTGACATTCATAGTTTTGATTGGAATGTACACAATGTCAGAGAATGTTAAACAAACTACAAAAGTAAAAACTAAATAAATTCTGAAGCGAAATTGAAAAAAAAACTCATGCATAAATCTCGCCGTGAGGGCAAACTGAGCTATCACCTTGCAGTGTGATTGTCCATAACGGATTTGCACGAGATGTAAGGCAAACAACAAACATCTTTGGTTAAAGTGAAAACTGCCGTGGTTGCCAAGTATTGTAATGCCAGCACTTTCTGCGAACTTCTTTGATAAGTTATATGGTGTGTGTGTGTGTGTGTGTGTGTGTGTGTGTGTGTGTGTGTGTGTGTGTGTGTGTGTGTGTGAGAGAGAGAGAGAGAGAGAGAGAGAGAGAGAGAGAGAGAGAGAGAGAGAGAGAGTAATAAACATTGCAAGCAATGACAGATGCACGCAGCATTTTAAAATTTGTTCTATTAGAAATATGTAAAGAATGTTCCCTCCTTTTAAAGGCCTGACAAACAGATAACAATAACCTGTAATGCCATTAACAGGCTGTAATCTTTACCCATAGTCTTATTAAATCATCCACTGAGACGTTACTTGGCTAACCCCTTTTAAATACAGTTACAATCGAAAAGGTATTATTCGAGGGAGTATTTGGATTATACAGTTCACTCGCTAGTGCATGCGCACGCGCACACACCCAGCAATACACACACACATACATACATACATACATAATATATATATACACACACAAATATATATATATATATATATTTATATATATATATATATATATATATATATATATATATATATATATATATATATATATATACATATACATACAGACATATATATATATATATATATATATATATATATATATATATATATATATATATATATATATATATATATATATATATATATATATATATGCGTGGGTGTGTGAGTACGTGAGCGTGCTGATCTTAGGTAAGCATGAAGAACATAAATAAATTTAGGAGCGAACGCATAAGCACAAGTACACATCATTATAGGGCACAATCCCAAAACCAAACCAACTGGACGAAATTTATTATTCTTCATGTCATTATTATTATTATTATTATTGTTGTTGTTGTTATTATGATGATGATGATGATGGTCATTATTGAAGAAAGTGCTGAAACTTTTACATGGAATAATCCAAAGTGTACTTTACTTGGAAACGTTCCCGCAGAATATAATACTTACATATGAATAAATTAAAAAGACAGAATAAATAAAATAATTAAATAAAGATAAATTAACAAATAGAGATATATCCCCAAAAAAACAAGACTGTGAGTCAAAAAAATTCGGGCAATGAAAGCAAGAGAACTTCAGCAAATATAAAGATTTAAAAAAAAAAAAAACTGCGATTCAAAATGAGCAAGCATTTATACTGAACAAAACTAAAAGGCCACTTAACTTATAAGCTACCACGGAGTAGGTCAGCAAATATAAAGATTTTATTTAAAAAAACTGCGATTCAAAATGAGCAAGCATTTATACTGAACAAAACTAAAAGGCCACTACCTTATAAGCTACCACGGAGTAGGTCAGCAAATATAGAGATTTTATTTTAAAAAACTGCGATTCAAAATGAGCAAGCATTTATACTGAACAAAACTAAAAGGCCACTAACTTATAAATTATAAAACAAGCTACCACGGAGTAGGTCGTACAGAAATTTTAGATTTTCATAGCAACAACAATAAAAGCTCTGGCAATGTTAACAATTTACAAGAAAAAAAAAACGCTGATAACCATTCATCAGAAATAAACAGAAGACCAGTTACCATCTTTCAACTATGCAGGCACCAAAGAAAAATTTCAATAAGCAAAACTCCTTGAACACAGCGTTCATTCAGCAGAGCAAACCAAAATTTTTATCATATTAATCTGAGATTCAACATCCGAAACAAAATGACAATAAAAAACTAGAACAGCACTGAATAATTCTGTAATGATGATGATGATGATAAAGCAACAACAATAAAGTGCAAATTTGGCACACCATGCAAAAACAGTCTTGTGGTAAGACTACACATATTAGAAACAAAATACTGCATACCAATAACAAATGTTATGGGTAACTTGCCTAAATCCAACATACTGCCGTTGTATCGAGCAATTTACTTTTCCTCTCTCATTCATTGTCCGGAAGGAAAATAAAATACTAAAATTCTACAATAAATTAAAGTGACTATATTTTTGGGGGTATCAGCACTCTATAGTACCATAAGCAACAATCAATCTCTACTAGCATTCTCGGAACGACAATTAACCCTAAAAAAAAAAAAAGGCGCCCAACGCATATAAACGAAATGGGTTTTAAAAGGCAGCACGACGCTTAGTGTTTTCCAAGCGGAAAATTTATATCGTTTTCTAAGTGAAAATCTTATCTTTTATATGTATAATAATTGACAGGAGCAAAGAATATAAAAAAAGGAATAAAGTCGATTTCCTATCACTCATTTCTGATAGAGGGGGGGGGAGTGCTTAAAAAAAATCTTAGGAAATATTGTGGAAAGTAGGGAGAATAACAATAATAACAATAATAATAGCACAAAATTGGCCTCGAAAGCAAAAAAAAAAAAATACAGATCTGTTTATTCATTTAACTATTTATTGCCACCTGCTACGGGTTTCCATTACCTAAATACATGATTAAATATTTCTGATTTTTAATATATCTTTTTCCCCTTGGTGGTGGGGACGCAACGCCCCCAACATTGCTACTCTTCATTCGAAAGGCACTTTCACTCTTAATTCTGCATTGCTCTGTTCTTTTCTGTATACAGGAAGCCATGATGGCTTCTATTTTCTTAAGTTTCTTTCGTCTCTCTCTAATAATGCACCAAACTTGCGACCCGCAGACTTGAGTATCGTCGAAACGAGATGGAATTACAAATGTGGTGTTCCTCAGTACATAGGCATTAACCACTTGACGTCTCTTAGCTCGTTCAGGAAAAGTTAACACCTTCATCTGATTCTTCCACTACGCAGCAGCGTTTTCTGTAGCAGTAAATAGGGAAATATCTATCTTAACCTTCAATAAAGCGACCGAATATTTTCAACCGTTCCCAAGCCTTCATTTTCTCATTATGACTTCACTTTCTTTACGGGGAACGCTATCTGCACCAATTCAGCAACGAACTAAAAGTATGCTGCTGGTGATTTCGACTTCATTCACGCATGAGTGGAGATCGACCGTTAGTGAAACTGAGAAGGAACAACAAGTCAGATATACAGATGGTGTAGGAAGATGCAAATTGTCAATACGAACAGAGTACAATAGACTGATAAGATCTGCAAACAGGTGACAGGATAGGGAACACAATGTGAAATTAATGCAAAATTAATTGAATCTGTTTGTTTCGCGAAAGCCAGGTGCCTTCTTAGAACTTCTGAATTTTTTTTTTAAATAAATTCCATTCCGATAAACTGATAAAAACATATGTATATATATACAGTATATAGTATGTATGTATACATATGTATATATACACATATATATATATATGTATATATATACATATATATATATATATATATATATATATATATATCAAATGTCGTTTAGCTATTCAACACACTACAACCGTTCGTAACCCTAAACCCCAAACAGAAAGTCATGCAACACCCGTCAGGTCGTAGATTCGATTGCAAGGTCCGATGACTTTCTTTCATCCCAGTGCAAACTAAGATATTCACGTCCTACCTCGCATTACGATGAAGCAAGAACCTACGTATCAAAAATATTTATCTCTAAATCCTTATAAGATAAGCATCACTCCTTCACCTACGAAATTTTTTCAGGTTATTGTTTTCTGGTTCTCATAAGTGTAAGGCATCTGGTAACCTATCCCATAAAAAAAAACAGTCTTGCAGCAATGTCGACGAATTCGCCAGGATTGAACTTAAATCTCCCAACGTGTAATCCTGGTGTACCAAGGGCAGGACCTCCAGGACATCACTTCCAGACGCCAAGACATACATCAAAGACAATTTCCAGACACCCATAAATCGAGGGCAACACCTCCAGACATCAAGAAATATGAGACACCACTTCCAGACACAAATAAACACTTCCAGGCACAATGAAATCCAGCACACGCCTTCCAGACATCAAGAAACGTAGGACAACACTTCCAAACACCAAGGACCACGCAAGGACTTCAGGACAACGCGAAGGACACCGCAAGGACTCTAGGGCAACACTTCCAGACACGACGGGGACGTTTTAAAAACTGGTGCTCGTTTAACAAAGTGCCCTTGTTTAAGCAGCAGCTGATATGCTTCATCCACAACACACACACCCAACCGGGGAACAGGAAATAAGGCGGAGAGAGGGGTGGGGGATGGAAAGGGGTGGAGGGTGAAAATAAAACACAGAGCAGACGATAACAATTGCAACAACAACAATAGTAGTAGGGATGACATTACTACTATAAAGCCAACGGCAGAGAATACTAATAATAACGATAATCATACTAACGCAAAAACGCTTTCTTTGTCATAAACAGAAATAGTAAAAAAAATCCAGAAAATCTTACAAGCGCAACTAAAATATCATAGATTTAATCAAACTTCACTTAACGTAAAGTATAATTCATGCACTACATAACAACAAAGCCATCGGCAACGACATTAATTACTAAACAGTTATCGGATCTAGCTTCAATTTCGGTACATCAGATACAGTTCTGCTAAAATTTCATTTTATTTTTGTAAGTCACAGACGTGAGGATAGTTTGAGTCCCAGACCAGAAAATATTTCAAGGAAAGTCACAGACAAGACAATATTTTTTTTTGAGCTACGGCCAGGAAAATACCTCAAGGAGACTCACCGACGTAAGAATATTTTTGGAGCCCCCAAAGTAAAAATATTTTCGAAAGATTCAAAGATTTAAGAACATTTCTGCGTCACAAAAACGTGACTAATTTTACGCGAGTCAAAGACGGGAGAATGTTTCTGATGGATTCATACCTATAATATCAAAATATTTTTACGTTACTGTCGCATCGTTTTCACGATTTGCAATGGAAATTAAGGAACAATAAGCTGTAACTCAAGAGCTCATCTGCATTTCCACTCCAAACTTCTATTAGAACAATGACTCTCTCTGCTATTCAAATGCAAAAACCTTATCTGAAGACCCAATCAATGTAATCAAACTACCAGGGTGAAAAATGAATTTCGTTGGTATGGCCGGCCGGAAGACGAACTGCATGATGTTAATATATTTCTGGCCGTGGGAAATCATCTAAAATTAAATTTTAGCAGACTTTAGCAGTAGATAACACGTAACACTATATATGCGTATATACGTATGCGTGTGTGTGTGTGTGTGTACGGGCAAGACTTAACCTTCAACAGCACATAAAACCAGCACCTTCAGCCGAGAGAGAGAGAGAGAGAGAGAGAGAGAGAGAGAGAGAGAGAGAGAGAGAGAGAGAGAGAGAGAGAGCCAACGAAGCATTTTTCACCTGCTCCCGGCGTCCATAATTCATGAGAATCTGCATTATGAGACGCTTACCTTCTCCCCCGACCGGAAGTAATCAACCGTGACAATAGAGACCACGCCGGATGCAAGCGCCTTAAAATATGCAAATTATATGCGGCATTACAATCCCTGGGGTCTCCTCGAACAAATAAAAAAGCGTAAGTAATGTGACGCAAATGGGCTGGATGCACTTCCGATAAATACGAGAGAAGCAACGAGATGCATGTCCTCAGCAATTAAGGAGGCGCCCTCGCGCCCTGCCCCTTCCACCAGCTTCCTGACGAAGGCTTCGACTTCCCTTCCCCTCCCTACTTCTTCTTCTTCTTCTTCTTCTTCTTCCTCAGCGTCGCCGTCTTCGCCGATGAGCCACTGCTGCAAATCCTAGGCGTCGAAAGAAGATGGCTGGAGGAGTGAATTAAACATGAAGTCATTCTTTTGGCTGTTTTTTTGTTAGGCGACTCCGGAAGCCCAGTCCTTTGATTTGTCTCCTCCTGGCTGACAAGGCATTGTTCACATGATGCTTCTCGTCTGATTTATCATGAATTAGAAATACACAGAGAGAGAGAGAGAGAGAGAGAGAGAGAGAGAGAGAGAGAGAGAGAGAGAGAGAGAGAGGGACTGACAGTGACAGGCTCTGATTAAGTTTGCCTTACTCGATTTTTTCTTCCTTTGGTGGTAAAGAACAGTCATCTACTATTCAGAATACAGAAAACTACTTAATAGCAAATATGCTCGATTTCTTACATAGCGTATAGTCTTAGTCTGCAGTGGAATAAAATGTTTAAATATTGAAATATGAAAACACAAACTTTAATCTCGCATGAGACATATGCAGTCAAATTACATAAACATTATTCTAACTAAGACAGTTTTTAATTTTGTTCGGATAATTTCTTTCCATGAATATCCGCCACGGACGATGAATAATGTATATGAAGAGACAGTAAAAACTACAATATGCTTAATGCATTATTCTCTTCACATTCTGATAGCTTCTAAGACACGTTGTTATTATTTTCGGGACGCTTATCACCTGCTGTCTCACAGATCTGAGAGCAATTTGATGGTAATTTGGTTATTCAATACGCATGATCTTTTAATTTAGTTCATAATACGACAGTCAATTACCTTGCAAATGCATGTATGTTTATATTAGAGCGAATACGGATATATGACTGCGTATTTCAACAATATAAATGTCTGTGTATAAATGTGGGGGCAATGGTCAGCCACGGAGGTTTTGGTGCCCCTGAAAGCTTTAGTTTCTATTGTTTTAACTCGTTTTAATGATCGGCCTATAGCTTCATATGTTTTCGTTCATACTTTCTCTCTCTCTCTCTCTCTCTCTCTCTCTCTCTCTCTCTCTCTCTCTCTCTCTCTCAATGACAGCATTAAGTTACCCAACCCGTTAGCCTTTTCATAAAAAAATTCTTAAAATAATCAGAAAACCGTCAAAATTTGGCCAGTGTTAACAAACGACTTCCGAATAAAAAGAATCAATTTCCATATTTCACGAATAGCCTTTTTTCCCTAACACATGGTACCATTCATTACATCATTCACCATTTAACGCCAGAATCAAGGCTGCAGGTGTGTACAGAGAATTATCCATTTTTTATTTTTATACGCAAATTACATTATTATTATCTGGTTCTTTATACGCATATTACATTAGTTTACTAGTTGTCATGGGTTACCACGCGAGAGAGGGGTACTAATTACAGTCAGGTTAGTATGCAATAGGATGTGCCTGGAAGTAGATGGTAATTTGCAAAAAATTTACCCCCAATTTTCTTAACATATTCTTTCATAATAAACTGCAGCATTTCACGAAAGAAATACACACACACACACACACGCACAAGAAGTGTAAGAATATAATTATCACAAAATAAAAATGATGTGTAGGATTAAAAGTCAAGTAAGAGATTGCCTTTTCTATACAATCGACCGTGATACTGTCATATACGAAATAAAAATGGAATGAAATGCAATAAACGTTACTAAGAGTAAAATAAGGATAAAATTAGGTATATATATATATATATATATATATATATATATATATATATATATATATATATATATATATATATACATATATATATATATATATATATATATATATATATATATAATAATATAACATGACCCAATTTAAAGGAATTAAAAGAGGAAGGTTTATAATTTATAAAATGTTTTACCAGCTTGATATTTACGAATGAAAAATGCAAATCACTCATGTTTATAAGAAACATTAAAAAAAATTTCTGATCTATCAACCACCAATGGAAGCCTAGGAGAGAGAGAGAGAGAGAGAGAGAGAGAGAGAGAGAGAGAGAGAGAGAGAGAGAGAGAGAGAGAGATATGTAGAATTACCTCTAAAATGAAGCATGCTACCACTAGAATAAGCAATGTCACACCTGTAAATGAGCAGTAATACAGTCACAAGTATTTTTTGCCCGTACAATAAGTTGCGCCGCCACTGTAGTGAATAAAGCTACCACTACATTGGGAAGGGCCACTACAAAGAGTAGTTCCACGAATGCAGAACAGGTTAATTCAGTCTCGAAGATTATGTATTTTACTAATTGATGAACAAGATACTTTCAAATCCCAGGGCTCAGAACAAAAGTGAAACGCAGTCGGGTATGATCATGGTCCATGAATATGCATAAAGAATACAACCCAGGTATTGATGATTCCTATTCTGAGACATTCCATACAGAAAAAAACTGTATACACATTACGTTACATCTCGTTAGGTTTACGTGATGAGAAATGCCAAGAATCTTAATCAAAATACCGTGAAAATATTAAATGACATACAATAGTCTTTTTCAATAATATACAACTAACATACGTTTTCCACATTCTTTAGGGAAACATTTGACAGAATGAATCCAACCTCATAAATCAAACACAAACGGCGAAGAGCCAGCGACAATATACATAACCCTAAATACTTGTACTGAGTAAAGGGACACAATCAATACCAAGACGGATGACGTAACCTTATCCACTAACCTCGGTTACGAATATCGTGTTGCAATTGCAAAAACATCTAGATCATTTTTCAAAGCAAAACTTTTTACTGAACTGATCGATGATAAGATTTAACGTGCGGCAAGGTGCCTTTTCCGAACCTAGGAAAATGCACCCCGAACTAGTTCCTGAGGGGGAGGGGATGGGGTCACCCGAAGTGCCATGGGGGTGGGGTGGAGGGGGGGGAGGAGGGGTTACAGGTCGAAGTGCTACGCCGCAAACCAAACCTCCCCCACCCCGACGATGCTCCCAAGTGGTCCCTCGGCACCCGGGCCCACACGACAATCATCCGAAAATCATGCACCGCGGCATTGCAAGTCGAAGAAAATGGTTGCTCCTGCAACTGCTCCTACGCTGGCACCATCGATCTCCGGGTCATGACGATGACGATGACGACGAGACGCACTTACACGCGCACGCAAGCACGCACAACACGCCTTCAAAATTTCTGTACTACCGCCATCACTTCAAACGGTAGTATAGAACCGGCATCTTTGTTTTAGCACGAAGCCTTTATTTCTGCCTGTCTCGTGTCAGGTCTGTCTTACAGGAGCGAGGTCTGAATTCCGTTTCTCAAATGTTTATTGCATTGAAGACCTAATTTTTATTATTGCCCTAATTTCACCGCAAGCGACTTAAAACCGCAGCTACTCGCTGCACTCTGCCCATGAGCGTTTGGATGCAGGTGAGCAACGTCAAAGACGTTGTCGCTTATGGAAAACGTTTCATGCTAGCTTCGCCAGCATGAAATATACATATACCTTTATCTTCATTTATTAATCAAATTTCAGCCCATTAGCAGTCACTCCCATCGTACAGTGAGCGACGCGGAGGTTGTAGTGCATGGAAAAAATCCATATTAAACTACTGAATCACTTTTTATAAAGCCATACCAAATTACGTAGAAAAGACCTTGCAATGCTTGCTGAATAAGGTTGCTAAATCCCAAAACTGCAACTGCGCATCGTCCCTAGCTTGCTGTGAACAATTCAACAATTACTTATTGAGAGAAAGTGGATTAAAAGCACTGTTATTTGCCCAATTTCATCCTTCCAGTGTGAATTGACTTTCCTGTGATCATAACCAGCTTCCATGAACAATTTTGCACGCTATAATTCCTGAAATTAGAAGAGCTGCTTTCGCTCACACTGCCTTTCAAGAGAGGCACCTGTCAAGAGAGACAGCGCAGTGCACCTCGATAGTAAGCAGAATGTGCTCCATTCTTGGTAAATAAAATCCATAACTGAACTGAACTGAATTGAATTGAATATAGAATTTGGGCCAGAGGCCACGCAATGGACTTATGAAGCCATTCAGTGCTGAAATGAAAATTGACAGTAAAAGGTTTGAAAGGTATAACAGGATTAAAACCTCGCAGTTGCACTAAGAATGAATTGATAGAAGAGGGGTGGAAAGTAAGATGGAAGAAAGAGAATTTGAAAGGAGGTACAGTAAAAGAAACGAAAGGGGTTGCAGCTAGGGGCCGAAGGCACGCTGCAAAGAACCTTAAGTAATGCCTACAGTGCACCGAATGAGGTGCACTGACGGCACTAACCCCCTACGGAGAAAAAAATCTATAATTGTTATGGGTTACAGGATTCCAAAGCAACAGACTTGCCGACTCATGAACAGATAGTAAGCATTGACATTTAAACCTTCAAGCATCAATTTTATATTTTTATCAAAATAATCTAAATTTTACTCCATTGTTCCAGCGTTTTCGCGTTTCTACTTTGTCCTATACACACTAACTCAAACTCCATTACCCTATCACCTCCCTCTTTCTTCCTAACAATCAGAACTCCACAAATTACAAAATCTTACCTATTCCCTCTAAAACACTAAAAAATGCCGTAAAAATTTCCCTTTCTCAATCATAGACAACTGTTAAATAAACAGACCTTAAACACCGACAAACTGAATTTTAGATATCGAAAAAGGTGACATGAGTTTATAGCGAGTTCACAGCTGCAATACTTTGATATCAAAACCAGAGTGAAAAAGGAAGCAAAATTCTGCATGGAAATGACATAGAGGCAAAAGATAACCTTTTCCTCAACTTTTAAACTCAGAGGTCATATATCCTTACCTGGATAACGCATCGTCCCTAGCTTGCTGTGAACAATTCAACAATTACTTCTTGAGAGAAAGTGGAAAAAAGAAAAAATGATTGTTGACTCCACAATTGAAACTCATCTAGGATCATAAGTTAACTCATAGGCCCAGTTCCTCGTTGGGCGAGTGGGTTCCGTTCTCAGCTAACACTCTGCTGGCCGCGAGTTCGAATCTCCGGCCGGCCAATGAAGAATAAGAGGAATTTATTTCTGGTGATAAAAATTCATTTCTCGGTATAATGTGGTTCGGATTCCACAGTAAGCTGTAGGCCCCGTTGCTAGGTAACCAATTGGTTCTTAGCCACGTAAAATAAATCTAATCCTTCGGGCCAGCCCTAGAATAGCTGTTAATCAGCTCAGTGGTCTGGTTAAACTAAGATATACTTAACTTAACTCATAGGCCCAAGGGGCACATCATAACAATGATGTGCTTTAGATATGTAGAGAAAGGCACAGAAATATTAAGATAATAATATACAGGACAGCGAGAAGACCGGAAATCATTTCTTCTTTTTATTCACATCAACGTTTCGGGAATCCTTTCCCATCTTCAGGGCTATGAACAGAATTAATTTTTACAATATTAAAAAGCATGCTAAAATAAGCTAATAATGATAAGAAATCTAGTTTTGTAATATAACATTCGTTAAGCTAAAAGTACAAAAAAAGTACATGGTCAGTGTCACATCTTGTGAATAAATTACCTCTAGGATTTTTATGAGTGGCTCAAATAATCAAAGTACAAATCCAACAGTAACAAGATTTATCATAAGGCAATGGCAATACCCACAATATAGGAATAAGGGTCCTCGGGAACGAAAACACTTTGGGAATAACATTTGAATTGTATGAAGATGAAAGGTTGACCCGTGTTTATACGTGTGTATATATATTGTTATTACAGTTAGTGTGTTTATGCTGATATATACATACACACACACACACACACACACACACATATATATATATATATATATATATATATATATATATATATATATATATATCAGTATAAACTCACTAATTGTAATAACAATATATGTGTAAACACACACGCATAGTCTATATATGTGTATATATATATAATATATATATATATAATTATATACTAATATATATGTATATATAAATTTATATGTATATATATTTATATACGTCAACCTACATCCTCATATTGTTCAAATATCATTCCCACATTGTTATTACAGTTAGTATGTATATGTGTGTATATATATATATATATATATATATATATATATATATATATATATATGTGTGTGTGTGTGTGTGTGTGTGTGTACAGATGTATATGTTTACATTCATATTTTATATATATCAGTATAAATATACTAACTGCAACAACAAAATACAATTCTAGGATATCTACAGAATTGGAGGGGCAATAATGTTGGACTACTGTTCTCTCCCAGTAGCTTTACCTTCTGGAACAAATCCCTAAAAGTGGTGCGTCCCTTTTTCCCAAAAATGGTAATAATGATTTATCTCATCTTTTATTGATGTCCTGTTTATCCCTCTAAGAAATATTTACCATCACCTTTACCATCGCCCTCATTACTCGTGTCTGGTGCGTAGAGATCCATATTCTGCTGAGGTTCATCGCTGTCACACTCACCAAGGACAAAGCTCTTTCAGTCCTTTTACTGGGAAGTCGAGGAACAGCCTGTTTCTGTTAAGAGTTACAGATGTTGAAACGATACTTCGAGGTTACCAGTTGCCATTCTTTTCATCTTTATCTATTTGGTATTTGCTTGTGAAATTTAATATTCTTAACCTCTCACTTCTCTGCCTTTGCCGTCTCACAAGTATGGGGCCTTCCAGTCCGTGGAATTTTGCTTAGTGAATCAGTGACCTTTTTGGCTTATCCCGTATGAATTTGCGTATAGGTTATGGTATGTAATGTGGGTATTTAAACCGAAGTTCCATGCCACAATGAATAAAATGTCTTACAAAAAAAAAGGCAAAAAATAAGAAACAACAACAACAGATTGTCATGGTTATTGACACAGCCATCCGTTTTTTCGTTTTATATATATATATATATATATATATATATATATATATATATATATATATATATATATATATATATATATATATATATATATATATATATATAATTTATATAGGCTATATATTTTTTTTTGTTATGCGCTGCCATAAAAAAGAACTAATAAGTTCATGTTTTTTTTTAATTATGAGGTTACTGCTACAACATATCTTGTTCTTTCCGCTATGAAACTTTCACTTGACAGTGTTATCAATTTTGCATGTTTAATGGACTGCTGGTGAGGAATTTACATTTTTTTGTTAAATTACACCTAATTCATCTTTTTCTTGTATTAGAGGGTGATGGATGGACATGTCCCAATACCAAAGATGATTGGTATACTACAGAATTCTCTTACACCTTCACAAACAATGTTGATGTTATCAGTGACGTGGCCAAATTCCTCCATGCACTAAAATTTAATAATAAGATAATCGAACCATATCAATACTCTTGGCCATGATTTTTTTCGAATACTTTTGTTCATTTAAATGAAGAGGGATAGTTGTACATAATGTTAAAAATAAATACATGACAGTAAGTTTCATTAGCTGAATTCTGAACTCACCATTTCCTTAAAAATTGCATCCAAAAAGTAGTACTTAAATACATGACAGTAAGTTTCATTAGCTGAATTCTGAACTCACCATTTCCTTAAAAATTGCATCCAAAATGTAGTACTTAAATACATGACAGTAAGTTTCATTAGCTGAATTCTGAACTCACCATTTCCTTAAAAATTGCATCCAAAAAGTAGTACTTAAATACATGACAGTAAGTTTCATTAGCTGAATTCTGAACTCACCATTTCCTTAAAATTGCATCCAAAAAAGTAGTACTTAAATGCATGACAGTAAGTTTCATTAGCTGAATTCTGAACTCACCATTTCCTTAAAAATTGCATCCAAAAAGTAGTACTTAAATGCATGACAGTAAGTTTCATTAGCTGAATTCTGAACTCACCATTTCCTTAAAAATTGCATCCAAAAAGTAGTACTTAAATACATGACAGTAAGTTTCATTAGCTGAATTCTGAACTCACCATTTCCTTAAAAATTGCATCCAAAAAAGTAGTAATTAAATACATGACAGTAAGTTTCATTAGCTGAATTCTGAACTCACCATTTCCTTAAAAATTGCATCCAAAAAGTAGTACTTAAATACATGACAGTAAGTTTCATTAGCTGAATTCTGAACTCACCATTTCCTTAAAAATTGCATCCGAAAAGTAGTACTTAAATGCATGACAGTAAGTTCCACTAGCTGAATTCTGAACTCACCATTTCCTTAAAAATTGCATCCAAAAAAGTAGTACTTAAATACATGACAGTAAGTTTCATTAGCTGAATTCTGAACTCACCATTTCCTTAAAAATTGCATCCAAAAAAGTAGTACTTAAATACATGACAGTAAGTTTCATTAGCTGAATTCTGAACTCACCATTTCCTTAAAAATTGCATCCAAAAAAGTAGTACTTAAATACATGACAGTAAGTTTCATTAGCTGAATTCTGAACTCACCATTTCCTTAAAAATTGCATCCAAAAAGTAGTACTTAAATACATGACAGTAAGTTTCATTAGCTGAATTCTGAACTCACCATTTCCTTAAAAATTGCATCCAAAATGTAGTACTTAAATACATAAGAGTAAGTTTCATTAGCTGAATTCTGAACTCACCATTTCCTTAAAAATTGCATCCAAAAAGTAGTACTTAAATGCATGACAGTAAGTTTCATTAGCTGAATTCTGAACTCACCATTTCCTTAAAAATTGCATCCAAAAAAGTAGTACTTAAATACATGACAGTAAGTTTCATTAGCTGAATTCTGAACTCACCATTTCCTTAAAAATTGCATCCAAAAAAGTGGTACTTAAATACATGACAGTAAGTTTCATTAGCTGAATTCTGAACTCACCATTTCCTTAAAAATTGCATCCAAAATGTAGTACTTAAATATATGACGGTAAGTTTCATTAGCTGAATTCTGAACTCACCATTTCCTTAAAAATTGCATCCAAAAAGTAGTACTTAAATACATGACAGTAAGTTTCACTAGCTGAATTCTGAACTCACCATTTCCTTAAAAATTGCATCCAAAATGTAGTACTTAAATACATGACAGTAAGTTTCATTAGCTGAATTCTGAACTCACCATTTCCTTAAAAATTGCATCCGAAAAGTAGTATTTAAATGCATGACAGTAAGTTTCATTAGCTGAATTCTGAACTCACCATTTCCTTAAAAATTGCATCCAAAAAGTAGTACTTAAATACATGACAGTAAGTTTCACTAGCTGAATTCTGAACTCACCATTTCCTTAAAAATTGCATCCAAAAAGTAGTACTTAAATACATGACAGTAAGTTTCACTAGCTGAATTCTGAACTCACCATTTCCTTAAAAATTGCATCCAAAAGTGTAAATAAAAATTGCATTCCTCAATTTCCTTAAAAATTGCATCCAAAAAGTACTTAAATACATGACAGTAAGTTTCATTAGCTGAATTCTGAACTCACCATTTCCATCCGAAAAGTAGAAAATACATGACAGTAAGTTTCATTAGCTGAAAACTCACCATTTCCTGAAAATTGCATCCAAAAAGTAGTACTTAAATACATGACAGTAAGTTTCATTAGCTGAATTCTGAACTCACCATTTCCTTAAAAATTGCATCCAAAAAGTAGTACTTAAATACATGACAGTAAGTTTCACTAGCTGAATTCTGAACTCACCATTTCCTTAAAAATTGCATCCAAAAAGTAGTACTTAAATACATGACAGTAAGTTTCACTAGCTGAATTCTAAACTCTCCATTTCCTTAAAAACTGCATCCAAAATGTAGTACTTAAATACATGACAGTAAGTTTCATTAGCTGAATTCTGAACTCACCATTTCCTTAAAAATTGCATCCAAAAAAGTAGTACTTAAATACATGACAGTAAGTTTCATTAGCTGGATTCTGAACTCACCATTTCCTTAAAAATTGCATCCAAAAATTAGTACTTAAATACATGACAGAAAGTTTCACTAGCTGAATTCTGAACTCACCATTTCCTTAAAAATTGCATCCGAAAAGTAGCACTTTATGCTTAAGTCGTAAATCTTGAATTTGAGCAAAATCTTGAAAATCTTGTAAATCATGAATTGAGCAAAAAAAAATATGTTCGGATCACCAGGGCGGAAAAGAAATGCACCCGAGGAAAATGGCCAAGACATCGAAATCTCTCGATCGCCGAAGAATCGAACGAAACAAAAAAATAAAATAAAATGGGAGTTTCTCGTGGTGTGGGAAAATTACGACCGACTGGATTGCATAAAGGTAAGCTTAGCGGATACAGTGAGTGACCCCTCCCTCGCCAGCCTGCCTGGCGTACCCCAAGGTGAATTGCAGGTGTCACCATTTTTTGCATCTACCTGTCAGGTGCATAATAGATGCGTAGCGAGGTCGGCGATGATGGCCACTTTGCCCTGATGACCTCCCGATTTATCAGCTCTGTTTATCTGACCGCCGAAGAAAAGAGAAGGGACAGGAATTGCCAGCTGTGGGGGACGAGTCCGACACCTTCGTCATGCATTTAGCCATTTGTCCCTCGCTTCGTGGTAGCCCAAAGGGGCTCCTCGCCTGGAAGGGTAGTTGGTGGTGGCTCTTATCAGACCCCCATTCAGAGGAAGCGAGAGAATGGGTACAAGAGAGAGCAATCGAAGTAAAAAAAAAAATAAATAAAAATTTAAAAAAAATAAAAAAATTAAATAAAAAAACTATAAAACTATATTCACTAAAACGTAGCTTCTTTCTATATTTTATAAATTAGTTATAAAATTCTTTTCTTGTATTTTTCCGCTGCTCTCTCCTATAAGACACTACAGACAAATACGGCACGGAGCCTCTGTTTAATTTTATTCCCAAAATCTTCTAGGGAACTTGACAAAACGCTACGGTATTCATAGCAACTGAATGTATGAATGCTAAAGACATCCAGAAAAAACGCAAAATTCAGATGGAAATAGAGACATAAAAATTTAAAACACAAACAAAGCATTTAAAAAAAAGGCAAATGAAAAAATAAAGCTTAAAATCTACAAGAGCGTTACACACAATTAAATTAAATGGGGCAATAATAATGCATGGTGCTTCATGATATCATGGTAGCTTCTCCTAAACTTATTAATATCAAAACTGTGTTTAAAGTGTGATAGATTAATGAAAGAGAGACCTTTGATATTTAGAAGGGTGATACTATAGAGTCTTCAGCCCGAATAAAGATACTTATATCAATGAACTGGTAGCAGCCATTACCTCATAACTATTATTTTGAAAAAGGAAAACACCTTTAAATGACATTATCATTATTATTATTCTACCAAATGTGCATATACAGACATGGAATATAATATACATATACATATGTGTGCATGTGATATATAGATATATATACATACACACACACACACACATATATATATATATATAGATAAAGATATTGACACTAATGAACAAGTAGCAACCATTACCTCATAACTATTATTTTGAAGAATTAAAATACCTTCAAATAACATTATCATTATCATTATTCTACGAAATGTGGACAGACATACATGATATATATATATATATATATATATATATATATATATATATATATATATATATATATATATATATACACATATATTATTGTATCTATATATATATATCTATCTATATATATATATATATATATATATATATATATATATATATATATATATATATATATATATATATTCCGATCTGAAAGAAGTATGACAAAATACAGCATAGGGTATGTCTCTTCTAGGTACACTTACAGCCACAACTAAAAATTTAATAGAATTAGCAGTGACTACCGGTACACTGCCTTACTTTGCAATTTGCTATCAGTTAGGAGGAGTTTCTTGCACTATGGATATATACTTCCAATAAGGAAATTATGAAGCACCAAGCTATCACCAAGCAATCCATCAGTATGCAACGGTTTTCGAAGTTTGAAGACATTGAAACAATGACTCTCTCGGTTTAGGTTACCTACTGTAGATTAGCTGTAAAGCAAATTTACTGTTATTCATCTATCTAACCAACCGTTAATTAAGTACAAGAACATAAAATGGTCTAAGAAGAAAGAACATTTAAATAACTAAATCAAAATTACCTTGAAAACTTTTGTGACCTCGCTAACGCGCGTGTCGAAAAATAAGGTGGGAAAAACCCCCCAAGCTTGAGAGAGAGAGAGAGAGAGAGAGAGAGAGAGAGAGAGAGAGGTAATACCAAACCCATCTTTTAAACCCAGAAATAATATGGAATTAGACAACGTATTATATTTTTTTGAGGCGAAAGGGGGTGAATCACTGATCGAACTGGCCGACACTGAAATCCATCATTTCCACAATGTAATTGAGCGTGTGAAGCTCGATGTGTCATCGAGAGAGTCAGGAAAACATAGTGGCAAATAGTCAAGCTAATATTCAACAAAATCCTGAGTAGTATTTACGGAAGAACCTAAAAAAGAGACTGGGAAATTTACAAGACAATTGAAACTATCCAGGAATCAAGAACTGGGTCACTGATGAGATGGAATGCTTTGAGCAAGTCTACTGTGAGGGAATTCGAAAGGAGAGCATCAGTACAAGGAGAAATAAGTTCAACAATCATCTGGAGGAGCTGCTTACAACAGAGGAACAACCAAGTCTATTTCCTTAGCGCTCTCTCTCTCTTTTATACAAAACATACATACATACATGCAATATATATATATATATATATATATATATATATATATATATATATACATATATGTACATATACTGTATATATATACATATATATGTGTACATATATATATATATATATATATATATATATATATATATATATATATATATATATATATATATATAATGAGAGACAGAGAAAGGTTACTTCCTACTTCCAAGGTAAATAATTGTTTAGTTCTAAAATGGAGCACAGGAAAGTGTAAAAATACCAATTTATGAACTCGCGCACATCATCAGGTTTTCGGTCGGAATGTGGACTGGGGGCGCATTACATTCGCGCGTAAGCGAGGATAAAAATGTTGCAAAAGCGCACAAAAACTAATTACATTTGCGCGCATCTGATGAAAATAAAATCCAGGTAATCTATAAGTACAAATAACCCCTCCAATTACGGTGCTACGAGAATGGTTATGTCGACTCTCGGGCCATTACGAATATCTAACAGTCCCGAGTCATCTCATGCTTATTGAAACATGTAATCACAATACAGCCCACCCATTTACCTTTGTGTTTTCTGGATCACATTCCTCTAAAATTCTAGCGCACAACTTACCGTAAACTGCGAGGTCTTCGATACACCTGCTGTTATTAGGAGTCAGTTCTTGAAGGCTGCTGGATTAAAACACTACCCATGAAAGCACTTACAAATTACAACTCTGACCTGCACAATGCTTGCTTTAACACTGAGATTTAAACTGACATTCTATACCTAGTGCTTATTTTTAACCGCGCATAATAACCGGATTTATCCTCCTTGAAATCTCACCACCACTTTCCCACTGGTGAGCAGCGAACTTGAATGGACGAGGTTCACAGGAAATAGATGAGTGAATACAATCCATATATTTAACGTGTATTTGCCTTTAAAGAAATAATAATACCAGGCTTGGGTAACGGTTACGCATACCTCCAAGACGATTTCTTCCCCGAGTGAGGTTAAATAAGATCACACGCAGAAAGGGGAAGTGAAATGAACAAAAAATAAAAAGGCAAGAGTCATTTCCATTCCTGTACACCAGCAACAACAAAAATAATACACAACATTCACAAAACTTAATGCTATCAGGGTGTTTTCACATTTACTATTCTGCCAGGTGCACACTTATCAGACTGGCCCTCACGTGTGTTTCTGGTCTCTTTGGTCTCTGGCCTTAACTAAAGTAAGCTGTAAAGCTTACCTGTACGATCCTAAGCCTTGCAGTTTAATGTGAGAAGGAAAAAGATTGGAGAGAAAAAGAGCACCTTGAGGCATTCCATTACGAAAGCAAGGGGCAAATGTAACACTACCTGATGAGCCCGTATACAAAACTAGGTATCGGATTACCAACGGAAACAGAACGTCGAGTCAAAAGACCAGGTTTTAGGAAGCTTTAGTAATGTCCTGAGCCCTGTTCTGACAGAGCATTGCCATGACGCTAATTTCTGTTACAATTGTGCCATAGATCTGTCAGATAATTGTCTCCTGCCAAGTGGGTAGCTACAGAATGTGGCTGGACAGTAATAAACTTGTTTGAAATTCATGCCAATTCCCATCTTATCAAGTAAGTGAATCAGATACTTCATAAATTTAAACGTGTTCCGTCACAAGGAAGACTATTAAATGTCAAACAACTGATCATATTTTGCTTACTGTGTTAACTAGGATGAATTTTAAAGACCAAAATGCTAGGACAGAATGAATTCACTTCCAAGTTATAGTAGATACAAAATAATTGATATATTCTAATTAGCAGGAGACTTATATCATTATTTGAAGTTTACAGTATTGCTTCCACATGGCATTATCTACAGGGGACCCTATACCCTATATAAATGAAATATGGTCATCAATTTTGAAGGATAAACTGTCATTCACAAACAAAACTTGAAGGTAAATCAAATACGTTTAATTATTCTGTGTAATTAATTTCATATTTTTATTCCATGATAATCATACCTACTTGATTTTTAAATATTTAGAAAAATATATTCAAGCTCATTTCTTTGTTAAGCCTTTTCTCTTTTACATAAGGACATTCTGTACTGAGGAAGCTCATAATAATAATAATAATAATAATAATAATAATAATAATAATAATAATAATAATAATAATAATAATAATAATAATAATAATAATAATAACGGTGCAAAATACGTTTTTCAATTACGTTTACATATATATTCTTTTCCTATTGCCTCACAGTACGTCACATTGAACCAGCATTTGACCAAGGCCTTTGGCTGAAAAACCACAACTGTAATAAAAACGCCCACAGAATTTTCTCTCCAGTCCTTAGAACAACATCTACAGCTCGGCCTTCGTCAAATCTACTCTTTTGTTGCGTTATTTTTTCATTTTCTTTCTCATTTCAAGTAAATCACGAAAATTACATGCGGACATGCATTGCAAAAGCCGAGTGCTATGATTGATCCATCTTATATATACAACATGAAGGCCGAATTGTTTCACCATAATTCTCTTTACGGGAAAATTATGATTGATGCATGACGGTCCTATTAAAAAATGGTTTCTTGATAATAATCTAATTTATTTTGACTGGGACCGGAGATCGGATCCGAACAATAATAACTGCAGATGTCAAGTACGATTTGTTACGGTCAAGAGAGACAAGAGTCGAAAATCATTTCATATATTGCGTTCTAGGACTCTGAAATGAGAAGGTTACCTGTCAAAATGTAATTATTACGAGAAAGATTGCCCTATTAAATGTTTCATGCAGATCTTAAAAAACTGGCAGAGTATTATTGAGAAAATAAGTATGCCATCAAAGTTTAACATGTATTTACGTATGTATGTATATATGGTATATATGTGTATGTGTATATATATATATAAATGTGATACACACACACACACACATACATATATATATATATATATATATATATATATATATATATATATATATATATATATATATATATATTACACATTACCACAGGTGAAAATAAAGTCAACCCGGTCTTATTTTTCATCTGTGGTAATGTGTGATAAATGAATCACACACAAAATTATTATAATCATATATATATATATATATATATATATATATATATATATATATATATATATATATATATATATCCATACACACATTCAAATCTCTATAATGTGAAAATTCTAGACAGGAATGGAAAACCTAAAAGAGAATACTGCCATACATTATTTGTCAGTCCTGGGTATCTGGAAACCAACTGGTGACCCAGAAAAAGAAAGGCCTACAAAGCCAAAGTCTCACTCATCTGTATCCGAAATTGTCCGAGGAGAATGAGCTGGCTGTCTTGGGAGTGACAGGTGTCGGCCAGGTAATACACCATGCAATTTCCTTCTCTTGATTGACTTAGCGGACTTCTAACTGCCCAGGTGAGACAGAATACTAAACTATGGACTAATTAGAACTGAATTCCTCCCTTGATTAAACCTTCAGCTGCTGCCTAGCCAAATCTGCGTCTCTGAATCTTGAGTTGCAGAAGGAAGGGGCGGAGGATGGGGAAGAAGGAGAGAGAGGTTTGGGAGGAGGAGAATGTCCGCGTCTTGTCAGTGTGCTGTCGGTCGAAGAATTAATCCTTAAATTATAATGTAGCCTTTCCGCCTGTTTCCTCATTTCATACTTTGTTTACTCTAAGTACGGAACCAGCTCCATTTTTTTTCCACAGTAACATGGAATACTTCACTTTCTGTAAAAAAGTACAGTTCCTCGTTTGACGAGTCGGTAGAGTTCTCGGTTAGCACTCTATTGGACTCGAGTTCGAGTCTCAACCGGTAATAAAGAATTAGAAAATTTATTTCGGTTATAGAAATTCATTCCTCGGTATAATGGTTCGGATTTACAATAAGTTGTAGGTCCTAAGGTTAGTAACCAAACTGGTTCTTAGCCACAAGTCTAATCCTTCAGGCCAGCCTAGGAGAAAGCTGTTAATCAGCTCAGTGGTCTGGTTAAACTAAGGTATACTTAACTTTTTCTGTAAAAAGTTACAAGACTAGATATTATTATTTATTTGTAAGTAGTAAATCCTAACTTTATTTAGGCGAAGTCCATTTGGAATTGTGTCCCAACGTTCTTATCTAATCCAAACCAAGTCAACCCAAAAAAAGGGAAAAAGTTGGGGTTAATTCTTATAGAAAGGATAGACCTTCATCTTAGAGAAAGAAAGGCTTTAGGTCAGGGAAAACGGATGCATGGATAGAGTTCCAAATCTTGTCTTATGTTTGGAAAGAATCAGCCAGTGACCTGTGCATTGCCACATAAAGATATTTTGGTGTTTCTCATCGAAGTCAAATATTCCCGGACTATCAAGAGGAAAGGTGAACCAACCACAGCACGGAGAAATCTCCATACAAATACTTCAGAGACGGTATCAAGCCAAGGAAGCCCTGGGTTCTATCCAGATGTGGGTAAAACTTTATTTCTATTCCTCTCTGAATATATATACACATTATATGTATATGTACATGTATATATGTTTAAAAAATCACAGTAGATGCAAGTGACTTCAGTGAATAAGCGAATCCCACTGGAAAATGACAGGCAGAAGTTCAGTACCAAGCACTTTCACGTTTATTAACGCATCGTCTGGGCAGAAAATTTACATATGTAAATATAAATATATATATATATACATATATACATATATAATATATCTATCTATATTATATATATATATATATATATCTATAATGTGCATTATATTCAGAGAGGGAGTATTAATTTATTACAGATATATATATATATATATATATATATATATATATATATATATATATATATGTACATATAGAAGAGAAATATATATATATATATATATATATATATATATATATATATATATATATACATTTAGAGAGAGTCCATTAGAGAGAGAGAGAGAGAGAGATTTGATTTTAATTACTAATTTCCTCCCCTTTCTGGCTTTAGTACGTTCGCAATGTTGGGAGTAGTACAACTCAGCCTCTCACAACAAAAAAAGTTCCTTGTTGGAAGATTTTTTAATTACGAACTTCAGAACATTTGTACTGCAAATTGCAAAACAAATGGTTCATCGATCATCATAACCATAGTTCATAGAAAATTAATAATGATATTTTATTGAATAACGCTCTTGCCTCCCCGTCTACAACAGTCATAAACAACAGTAATAATATTCACAAATGTAACAATCACAAATGAAAATGAGAACTGCTGGGATTATTATGTCCCCTACAAACCCATTTATAAGGTTATTTGTTCTGAGGAAAAATATACTCTGTTTTTGGGAAGTTGCGTACTGAATAGCTATTTCTTACTCTTAATATATTCTTTATCATTAAATTCCTATACAGTATGTAACCTTCTGTCCAACTCAGGATGCTTTAAAATTACAGAAAACATCCAACCTAGGCAGATACTTAAAATTATATATAAAACAAATCCATCAGGTATATATATATATATAAATGATAGAAGAGCATTATATATATATATATATATATATATATATGTATATATATATATGTGACGAGTTTCAGTGACACAGTTGCTGCTAAAGAAATTTTAGTCTCAAATCGTGGTCATATTGAGTTAGCAATTTCTAATCTTCCTCATCAAAATTATACCAATTATTCAAGGTCAAAACGCAAAGAAAAATAGAAAAAAAAACAGTTAAGAGTACTATGAAACACTTTCGAATTGCTGAAACAATTAAAAAATGTTGCATTTTTTTGTGGATTTGCAGTCTTGGGAAACGGGCCTCGCCTCAAACGGTTTCGACCGTTTATGACAGTACTGTTATCTTTTGGCATAACTGTTTTATTCGATTAAAAAAAATTCTGGTCTTGCTGTATACAACAAAACTCGAGTCAAACTGATAAAAAAAATGCATGAAGGAATCCATCTTTGAATTTTACTTCTGATTTAGTCAAATTCATTGTCCGAAAAATTCTAAACGTTATTCTCTTAACTATTTTAAGCCTTTTCCTGGTTATTAAATTTATAAGTATCTCAAACAATATTAACCCTAACTACTGAAATTTCATATGGCCCCATCCAACCTATTTGTATTGAAAGTGTCATATTATCATATATATATATATATATATATATATATATATATATATATATATATATATATATATGCATTTTTCCTCGAAAGAGTGTAATCGATGGCAGTTCATATGAACAGTAATCATATCATTAACTCCTTTGAATTTCCTCTGTACCGTCTTTGTTTAAGAAGCAGTTTTCTACCTTCCCATATGAAACTTTGGCTCTTTTCTCATTGCTTCCGTTTTCCTGGATTTCTGATTTTCCTGGTTCCTTTTATTACAGTTTTCTGTAATTCAAGAAGTGATTCAACTACTGGTTTTGAGGGTAATTCTAATCGAGTTGCGATACGGAAAAGAAACAATGTTTTGTGCACCATTCTCTCCATAACAGGCCAATGCGGCCGCCTGAATTGAAAATGCAAAATGCTGTACCACAGAGTATCTGTCAATATGCATTGAAGCAGGCAAAAAAGGAATCTGTTTTAAACATCAAGGACAAAGTGGGTTTGACTTGACGGTGAAATAACAGCGCGTACAAAGAAGCGTGTTCAAATTGAGTCGGCACGGACTCTTGTTCTTACGAGATGCCAGTACTTAAACAGAAAAACTATTACGACAGAACATCTGAATTAATGGACGTGGTACTGACAAGATTAATAGAGCGCTCAGAGAAGAATATCACGAAAAAGAAAAGATTTTCCACGTTTATCGCAATTCGACAAAACAAGTCGCAGAAGGAAGAGGTCACATCGTAAGACTGAAGATACCTGAGCAGATCCAGGACTTCCTGATGAAGACACGACGAAGAAGGACTACAGGAGTTCAAACAAGAGTCAGACATCGAGCAGCAAGTATAGGACTCCACGTGGAAAGAGGATCGTAAACCTTTCCTTCCTTCCCTCCTTCCTGCCTCCCCCCCCCCCGCCTCCCATACCCAACAAAACTCGGTTACAACTTGACGCTTCCAGTCGGTTCCAGACCCCTTAATTTCCAGTCGCTAACAAATTATCACTTGAGCGGGAGCTGCGTCCATTTTTCCAAACCCTTCCATCATCTTCCTTTCCGTCGGCCGCTTTTCAGCTCTTAGAGCGAAAGTGACTGCAATGGAGACACCGGATCACGCCACTCGGAGAAAGGGCGGAACTTGGAGCGGCTCGATTTATTTAATGTCCAGTCAGGATGGAGGAGGGAGGGGGTTGCGTTAGGTGAATGCGATAGTGTGGGATGCTAGTATTCGTTTAGTAATAATAATAATAATGGCACCTATCACTTAATGTTAGCCTTATCTATTACTGCGCTTAGACATAGCTTTGAAAGTATATTTGATTTTTGATAGAAAATTATATTAAGATATACATGAACAGAAGTGTATAAAACGCACACAAATATATATACATAAATATATATGTGTGTGCGCGCGTGAAGACTAAGGACCCATAAGAACACTAGTTTATACGTTGCAACCAATGAATTCGGACACTTCTTCTACTGTGTCCGTGTTCACTAAGACACAGAAGAAGTGTCCGAAATATATGGTTTGGCATCATTATAAATAGTATTTTTAAACCTTTAGTATATATATATATATATATTATATATATATATATCTTTATATATATATATATATATATATATATATCTCTTTATCTATACTCGTATATGTATATATATATATATATATATATATATATATATATATATATATATATATATATATATATATATATATAAGCCTCAATCATCACTGCAATAGAGAGAAGTAGTCACTGATTGCGCAGTAAGCCGTCTAACCTGACGACGGTACGCGCAGGTAATTGAAAATGAACGGGCGTTAGGACAGATTGGAGGCGGCGAGAGGCCGGGGAAGGATTCATGAAAGGCGCAACATTCATAATTAGTAGCCTAAAAGAAGTGGGCCAATTGTTGAACGACTCATTGCGCAATGCCAATACATAAAATGGCTCGGATGGCAAAAGCCAGGTAAAAGGAACGAGGAGGTGGAGGAGGAGGAGGAGGAATAGAAGCGAACACGAAGAAGAATAATAGCAGGCTCATTTTTGTGTTCTTGTAAGTCACTGAATGCGACAGAAAGTATGGACGTCAATGGAAGGCAAAAACTGTGGTTTTAACTTTAAAAATTACCAACTGTCTGCGCTAATGAAATTACCGTTATATATGTATACATACATACATACATACATACATACATACATACATACATATATATATACATATACATATATACACATATATATAGGTTACATATGTATGTATATACATACATATATATACATATATATATATATATATATATATATATATATATATATATATGCTCTTTTATACACACACATTCTTACAGTTCACAGCACATCTTCATAAGAGACGAAATTGCTATCGCTATACACTTGTCTTGATTCCCAGCTATCACTGGTACCTATTCACAACTAAGTCGACTGGTGGTAGTAGGCCGAGCACAAACCACGGACCTTACTATAGCGAGCTCAGCACGCTACCACTGAACCACACTGAATATCGCGTAAAAACGGCTGCCTACTAATTAACTTGCATTTCATTACCAATATAATTTCAGGATCACCTTGTGCACATTGGGCTACGAAGTGTAAATGAGTTTTACTTTCTTCCACAATTGGTCGACATTTCAGCACTTTTACTGTCGTCTAGGATTAGTCTCTGTATGTACGATAAGATCTATTCTGGGAATTTGTCTTCAAATCTAACAAAGTCTTAGAGCAAAAATCCCTTGCATCCCCACCCCTCGATAAGGCAAATTTACAACATATGAATTATCATTTGTGATTCAGGACTTGAAAGTATTAATGTGACAGTGAACATTTTCTTGATTTTTTTCCCGGAAACCGACTCCTGTCAAGGAAACGGCTTATTTAAGACACACACATACAGATATATATATATATATATATATATATATAATATATATATATATATATATATATATATATATATATGTATATAATAATAGTATATATAAATATATCATACAGTATGAGCGATATTTGTGAAGAAGAGAGAGGAGTTTCTGCAACACAGCCATCTTACCTGTGACTGCGCCATCAATTTTGCACAAAAGAGAAAAATGTATTTTGAAAAGTACTTGATAAACGTCAGACTATTCTGTATAATACTTCTGCAACTTCTACACAGAACATACTCTCTACTTCTCCGTCTTCCAGATATTACTACTATTACTACTGTTCATAGTATTAATAAAATACTAATTTTTCGGTAAAGAAAAAATATTAGTCACACATCAGTTACATCTAACTATTACAAGAGAGCCTTAACATTTACAAAATATAATCAATACCCTTAATGACTGATGATAACCAAATGGACTTCACCCAACTTTTTCCTACTTACTGCACAAAATGTTGCTGTTTACAGTTCCCTGATTTGAAAACAACAACAACAACAATAATAGCAACTTAGAAACCTTTTCCAAACAAAGCGACTGCCGGCGTTTTCTCGCGTTCCGACGTTATTTTGACAGCTGCAATCTCCGTGCATCAACCGGATTACAATAATTACAATCGTCACGATTATAATAACTCTTAATGCGCAAACATTCGTCAAGAACAAAATAAAGTCACTGACTTTACTGGCAAGCTTCCACAGAAAAGGATATCCTTTGTGTAGAAAGTGGTGGAAGGCAAGGAAGAAGAAAGAAGTATAATTGCTGAAATTAAACAACAATGAACACAACAAACAATTAATAATTAGCTTCAGATCAAAACATGGTGTGATCGAAATGTGTCAAATTTCTTAAAATATATGAAATGGTCGAAATATCTGAAATGGTCTGAAACATCTGAGATACACCTATAAGTATAAATATATATATACATGTGTATGTATATACATATTTATATATACATATATATATATACATATATATATATATATATATATATATATTTATATATATATATATATATAATATATATATATATATATATATATATATATATATATATATATATATATATATATATATATATATATATATATATATATAATGTACGTGTGTGTTTCTAAAGCACTGAATCACAATATTGGAGCAGTGTTAGCTCTGGCCACTGCACACAGCAAAACACCGTATTACATTATCGGTACTATATTTGCGTGTGCTAGTTTGTTTTCCTGTACCGATATTCGTAATTTGGCGATAGTGATCGCACCCTAGTCGAGGAATGTTGCAGTTTTGAATGACGTTTCTCAACAGGTATTTTAGTTGCACTGATTCGCGTGTTCATATTATTTTATTCCTTTTTTTAGCAGTGACTTCCATGGACTGGGGTGTAGCATTATGTCTACCTAGCGGGCTTTATGTAAGCTTTTCAAATAGCAAAACTATTTTCTTGGTGTATATCAAAACGAGAGAGAGAGAGAGAGAGAGAGAGAGAGAGAGAGAGAGAGAGAGAGAGAGAGAGAGAGAGAGAGAGAGAGAGACGCTCAGTATGAAATTCTAAACCATCGCTTAAATTGTGATTGAGCAGTTTTCCCAGCATCACGCGTATAAACCTGTTGTGCGAATATCATTCATTTTTGTATCAAATTGTTATTTCGTGTTATTTCCCTGGACGTTTAAAAGAAAAAAAAATAATCGAAACCGCAAGGTGTAGAAGGTAAGAAGAGAGAGAGAGAGAAGAGAGAGAGATGAGAGAGAGATGAGAGGAGAGGAGGAGGAGGAGAGAGGAGGAAAGGAGGAGGATGGGAAGATGGGAGGAGGAGGAGGAGTCATTCAGTGATAATATCTGAGGAAGCTTACAAGGAATGGCAACGGTATCATCGGCTGACGAGAGTGGCAAGTGATTTTTTTTTTTTTGAAGGTGTGTGACCTCGATCCAGGTCTTGGGGTACATGAGATGCATTGCAGTTTTGAGTTCCCTGTTTTGCAAAGACTTTTTTTTCACCTCGTTATTTTGAGAAATTATTGGATGCACGGTCCTCGTTTTTCCTGTGGTATTCTGATTTTCATATTTGTCATTCATAACGTAAGCATATAATCATGGAATAAAATTACAATTTTGGAAGAAGGAAGTAACCTGCCAAGCAGGGGAGGGGTGTAAAAATGCACAAAATAAATAAATATTTGCACTTGTAAGTCTCCAGGAACCTGTGAAAATTGTTTTTAATGTTTATGTAAATGTTTTTTTCTTTTACGTTAAGTCCAATTGGTCGAGAAGCCCAAAGATCTCAATTAGCCCAGGACTTAAGAAAAGAAGAGCATGAAGGGTAAGACTGATTGATTGATTGTGAATTATCTGGCGTCCCAGATACTAGAATCACTTTAGCTGTAAAGATGTTTTGAAATTTCTTTAGTAAGGATAAAATATTAGTACTTTGCATAAACAAAAGTAATATAGAAGTTTTAAAAATTTAAATACATGCAAGAAAAAGACTGGACTTGGCTTTGACTCGGAGGGGGCAACAGGTAAGGAATATCAAAGCCTGGAGGCTTATATAAATAAAAGGAAAAATACGTGGTTTTCTGAGCATCATTTTAATATTCATTAATATTTAATAGAGATAGCATTAAAGTACAACTTTTCCTTCAAATTGGTAAAAATCGAGGGAACCCAAGGTTAAATGATAAACATCTTTGTCTTTCTATACGCGTTAGTAACGCCGATCTTGAAACCTCAAAGAGAAACATTGTCTAACACGAACCATATCCTTAACAATAACATCCGCTTCATCCCAGGAACCAGCAGTCACAAATAACGTAATCAATAAGTAAATGAGCTAGTAATGAATAATTAATGCACAAATGATTAACTACAAAAACTAATAAACAATGAAATAAAAGGCCTCCTGAACCCTTCTAAGAAGCTAACACCTTGAGGACGCGGACCCCACACCCCCAAATTCCGGCAGAACACCGGGCCAGAAGATGAATGCCGTTCTTTACGTACAAAACCATCATTAAGTCGCGGCAATACATAAGCAGCCATTGGGAAATATGACGATCGTTAATATGGAAAAACCATAAAAGGGATGTATTAGCTCATTAGCATTTGTTGGATGGGGGGGGAGGAAAAACCACAAGGTGTTTTTCTTGGCCACACGACATTACTTAGAATTTATCTAATTAAGGCTGCCATCTAAATTACAGTCGGAGGCTCCCCCGTAATGCTGCTTCTGCAGGGTGCACAAATTTCGGGAGCCAGGGTACAGAGGGTGGATAAGGGGAATTTCTCGGTACAGAGGGTGGATAAGGGAAATTTCTCGGTACAGAGGGTGGATTAGAGGAATTTCTCGGTACAGAGGGTGGATAAGAAGAATTTCTCACCTGCTCTCACTGGTCCTGCATACAAAACTGGCGTCGCAACAACCTAGGTCATCGACGACGAAAATGCCGTTTTCATTACGTTAATGCATTCTCATTTCTTAAAAAATGGATTAAAATCCACATGTAACACACAGAATACAGATATAGAGTTATTGCAAGAAGAGCTAAGCTCCCGCAAAGACCAATGCAGACAATAAGAAATACCAAAACTAAGCAAGTATTGATCTAATCAAGGATTCAGGCTCAAATATGAGGAAAGGGAATTTCTCAGGTATAGAAAATGGAAATATATATATCCATGCATTTAATATACATGTACAATATCGTAAGATTATTTAAACAACAATTCTCTCGGACTCGTTAGAATTTCTTACCCGCTGTAAATGGAAGACTGACTCATAATCCTGTCATAAAGGCATTTTAAAAGCCAATAAAAAATTTATTACCCGAATTAACGCCAAAGGTTATGTTAACAACTAATCCGCCGGCCTCGGTGGAACTTTTCACCTGGTGTCTGGAGAAAAGTATTTCGTAAATCCGTTTTCAGTATAGGAAATGAACAGAAAAAATAAATGTAATACCGTAATTGAACAGAGATACTCATCAATCAATGATTATAATAACAAATAAAAAATGCGCCGAAGTTTCTTCGACGCAATCGAGTTTTCTGTACAGCGTATTATCAAGGCCACCGAAAATAGAACTACCTTTTGGTGGTCTCGGTATAATGTTGTATGAGCTGCGGCCCATAAAACTTCAACAATGTCCTGGTGGTGGCCTATCCTATATGGTTGCCAGAAGCACGATTATGGGTAACTTTAACCTTAAATAAAATAAAAACTACTGAGGCTAAAGGGCTGCAGTTTGGTATGTTTGATGACTGGATGGTGGATGATCAACGTACCAATCTGCAGCCCTCTAACCTCAGTAGTCTTTAAATAATAGGACAGAAAAAGTGCGGACGGACAGACAAAGCCGGGACAATAGTTTTCTTTTACAGAAAACTAAAAATCAACTCTCCCCATCCTTATACAAATCAGACATCGCACCCACAGACTTTGAGCGGAATCGCAGATTTCAGAGTAACAGGTTAAATCAGTCTTCTGTACCGTTCACTTTCTTATGTATTTCTAATATCAGCTAGCCTTCCTTATTATATGAGTAACAATCGAATTTGCCAACACTTGAGATGGTAAGTTTCATTAACCTTCATTTTTCTTTAGGCGACCGACCATGATTTGGGTGGCATGCACGTCCCGGCCTCCTTAAAATAATAATAATAATAATAATAATAATAATAATAATAATAATAATAATGAAGAAAATGCAGAAAAAGAACTGCACCAGCAAAAACGAGAAGTATGTACGAGTATATACGAGAGGAGTAGGCTACTAAACTTTAAGATCAATGAAGTTCCTGGTTGTTGATGGATCGATATCGTTCTCGGCTAGCACTTTGCTGGGCCTGCGTTCGATTCTCCGGCCGGCCAATGAAGAATTAGAGGAATTTATGTCTGGTGATATAAAATTAATTTCTCGCTATAATGTGGTTCGGATTCCACAGTAAGCTGTAGGTCCCGTTGCTAGGTAACCAATTGGTTCTTAGCCACGTAAAGTAAGTCTAATCCTTCGGGCCAGCCCTAGGAGAGCTGTTAATCAGCTCAGTGGTCTGGTTAAACTAAGGTATACTTAACTTAAGATCAATCAGAATTTTAAGTGCTTGTCAGGCATACATAACCAACCAATAAACAAAGAGGCTAATGGCCATTCAACGCAGCACTGTATCTTCCTTTTATATTTTGTAATACGCCAAGCTTGTTAGTAAATTCTGTATGAACAAGGCACACTGATGACTATAATTTCACATCTTTTGACAGGCATACACACACAAAGCGACGCGTTTCTTTATAGGTTATGTAGACAAATTTTGCACGTCCGAGAACAAAAGCGGCTATCACTAATTTTCCTTTTTTCACAGACAAATAAAGACGAAAAGATTTCTTTTTAACGATAGAAGACCACTTCAAGAGAACATTAGTGCTTCAGATGGTCAAAATGAACCCCATGGAAAAAAAAAAAAATACCGAAATAGTAAATTTTTTTTTAAATTAGAGGCCAAATGCACCAGTAACCTCATGTCCTAATGTAGACCAGGCTTGATGGAAACTGAGAAAAAGAAGCAGGTGAACAAAAAAAAAAAAAAAATGGAGCCTAACACCGAATAAAGATTGAAGTATTTAATATTATGCGAGAATGGGAGCAGGAAGAGAACTGAAAGTCTTGTTCGTAAAAGGAAAGCGTTGCTGAACAGTCAGATCAGATTCATTCGTAAGTATTTTGTTACAGTTATTGTTTTTACAAAAATATGTAAATTCTAATAATCTGAATTTTATTTATGCTACAACAGATATATTTCGATTACCAAAAGGTTCTTAGCCATGTAAAATAAGTCTAATCTTCTCAGATAGCTCTAGGAGAGCTGTGTTAATCAGCTCAGTGGTCTGCAAAACTAAGGTATACTTAACTTAACCAAAAGGAAATATTCAAATTAAGTAGTGCTACGCAACAAATGAAACCGCTTATGTGAAGCCAAATAATAATAATAATAATAAATAATAATATTAATAATTATAATAATAATATAATAATAATATAATAATAATAATAATAATAATAATAATAATAATAATAATAATAATAATGCTAGGAAATTCACAATCTTGTGAAAAACAGTTGTGTAATAAAAACAACTATATAGTAAGTTGTATTAATATGCAAAAGGTAAAAACAGACTTTCGAACACCTGAGCGTGTTCTTTATCATTTTTCCGTAAACACTGATGAAAAACACCGTTCAGGTGTTCAAAAATCGGTGTTTTTATCTTTCACATAGTAATACAATTTACTATATAACTGTGGATTTCGATTACAACACAATAATAATAATAATAATAATAATAATAATAATAATAATATTCATATTTGTCTAAATTGGGATATTTGTCAAAGATTGTTTTATGAAAATATTATAATAATAATAATAATAGTAATAATAATAATAATAATAGTAAATAATAACAATATAATAATAATAATCGCAAGTAGTTGTAATTTTGTTAAATTTAATGAAAACAGCACAGTGATTTCATCATCATCATCATCATCATCATCAACAGTTGGAAAGTCTCTTCTGTCGCTGAATAAAAATCAATTTATTACTTCTATTTTTAATTCCGAGGCCGACGGGACAGGAAACTTTACACTAGCAACCTCACTCACAACATAGATAAAAGCAAGAGAGTGAGAGGGAAGGAAAAGATTAAATTCAAGCTTGAAGGAGAATTGAAAAAGAATAAGGTTAAGCTTACAGGAAAATGGAAAAGAACAAGTATAAGCTTATAGTAAAATGTTGGCCCTGCCACTTGAAGGACGTAAGGTTGTATGAGTCAGGGAAATCATAGGCATGAAGAGACTTCCAAAGCCTGGCGATGGTGTAAGTGAAAGTCACTGGGTTGTAAGAACAAACCATCGCAAAGAGAAGTACCCAAGATGGAGGCACGAAATTTAATTTGGAATGAAGTTAAATTGTAAACTCCAGGTTCCACCAACAACACAACTCCAAAAGCTTCGCTATAAGGGAATATCCAGCAACATTTCGATACGTGGATTGATATTTACCTGCTCAGATTATGCCCGTCTCGGGGTCTCAGCATAAAAATGAATTAAATTTTATTTACGACAGGTCTTCATCTGCAAACTACAGTCATGACTCTTATTAAAGTGATAATAATTCGCACACCAATTTAAACTCCTATCCTCATTTACACCTGTAAACTTCATTAATATTACCAGGTGAACATATGCCAAAACGTTCTATTTTGGGGTCGATGACCTTTACGAGTGCCAGTGAGTCAAAAAAAAAAGTTATAGAAGTGATCTTGAACAGCTAAATGAAAATTATTAGATAGACCGCACAGGCTTACTTGGTGACTCCTTACTGAAAACCGAAATAAACGAATGCTATGTGAGTAGTAAACAGCAATCAATATAAAAATTATTTTCACAAGCTGAAAGCTAAAAAAAAAATGAGAGATTACTACGTGACCTCAAAGGAGAAATCTGTCACAAAAATTCACTAATTTGTTACCATTGGGCTAACGGTTGCCTATAGTAACGTATTATAAATGAATTTTACCTTGAGGTTGCTGAGAATTTTGTGATGGATTTCTCTTTAAAGTCACATTAGTAATCTTTTACATATATATATATATATATATATATATATATATATATATATATATATATATATATATATATATATATATATATATATATATATATAAAAGGCTTATGTAACCATTGATCGTGTTAATCGATCCTTTATGTTTCTAACATGAAAGTACATTAGTCATTATTGGTGGTATGTGACTTTTTTCCTGATGTTCAAAATCCATTTCAAAATACTGTGAGTTCCAAAATGAAAAGAATGTTATAATTTTAATGAATAAAAGGTATCATTTCCAGGCAAAACAAGATAGTACGTTTAGCATTCTGCCACTGGACCTATAACACAAATAGTTGAAAAGGTGGTAAGTATTTTGGTTACTATATAAATCGTTTCTAAAGAGGTATTTGTCATCTAAAGAGACCTCACTTCAGTACGAAAAATGCTCGCAAAACAAAACACGCTACTATCAGCAACTCATATCAATCCTTAAATCGTTCTTAGATATTTGGTTCCAGGTTGTAAACATTTGGAGAGACCTGAAACGAATTCTTCACGCACTCCATCAGCTGGAAAAGATGGCGATACATTGAAGAATTTAGATTTTTGGTCTGAATTCTTGAAATCTACAATAACGGTGAGAAAATCAGGCGCTAATGCTTTTTTCACATTCTGCCATAACGCGGACTTTAATCAGCGAGGCTCTGTGAAGATATCCCAAAAACAAGTTTTCTGTTATTTTTGTAAGCATCTTCCCGACAAAACCGCAAAAAAGATAGCAACACTATTGTAAAAAAAAAATCGTTGAATTTACCTAAGTGAAGCTTTACTCCAGCCACTTTCTGACTATGAACTTGACCCCCTGGTACAGGTCCTGATCTGGACAAAACAGAAATTTTCAGATTTTCAGCGACGCACAAAGTGGCCTGTAATTATTCTCGTGCACTGTCGAAAATGGAAGAAGATGTAACAACAAAAAAAAAAAAAAAAAAATAAATTCTATTAAGTATTTCGAGACTTATTTATCCTCGTTTGCTGTTCTGATAGTCATACTACATATTATAAATCAGCCTTTTCATTTTACCTTTTTCATTCTATTCGGACGACCTGCAAAATAATAATAATAATAATAATAATAATAATAATAATAATAATAATATATATCTGACTTCATTGTATACATTTTCGGAGAATATGGCTGCCATGCCCAGTGATGTTGTTATATATGTACATATATATATATATATATATACATATATATATATAATTTACATAATCCACTTCACCTTGCCTACACGTTAGCTATATATATATATATATATATATATATTATGAATATATATATATATATATATATATATATATATATATATATATATATATATATATTTATATATTATATATATATTGTATATATATATATATATATACAGTATATATATATATATATATATATATATATATATATATATATATATATATATATATATATATATATATATAGTTACATCATCCCCTTCACCTCACCTCGTCTGCGTTAACCTACATATTAAATCTGAATACAATCGGACAAGTAGTCTAGAACTTACATAAATTTCATAAATTTTCATTTTGACCAAATAAATCTAGTCTGCCTATGGACTGGCATAAAATCAAAAGGAATTGTTTACAGATGATACATACAAAATAAAACCAATTATCCATAAGCTGCTCTTGAAGTGTATGTATGTACGTATGTGAATATATATATACATACATATATATATTTCACTTACATATATATATATATATATATATATATATATATATATATATATATATATATATATATATATATATATATATATACACACACACACACACATATATATACATATATATATATATATATATATATATATATATATATATATATATATATATATATATATATATATATATATATTAGCCAACGCCGTTAAAATTTTTCAAGTATAAAATTTCAGGTATAGAAGTTTTACAACTCGAAATTTCATAAAAAAAAAAATTCACCTTTCTGTTTACTCTAGATCTGCCACAAACATACATAGATAACTTACGCATGAATACACACATAAAGAGAGAGAGTTGGACAAAATACTTGAAAGCAAAACCAGACCAAATACACCACTTCAAACTCACAGAACATTCAACACACACACACACACACAAACATACTGTACACACATCCCACTCGCACAAAACGTATTATCTTTGCCCAAAACCAGCTCTACATAATTTGAAGGGAAGCGAGAGAGTTATGGGGAAGCAGTTGCATGTCAGAATTGCGTTTATTAGATGTAATTGCTCTCCGGCTGTTACCGCCCTAACACTGAACCACTGAGCCGTCGAAGGTGTGAAGCAATCATCGACCTGAAAAATTAACGTTGTCCTGAACGCCCACCCGGCTCCTTCGCCCACTGCAGTAGAAGATTCGCGGATTTACTTCTGGATTCTCAACTCCCAAAACTTTGCATGTGCTGAGCTTTAGTTCTCATCAGACGCCATAAATTTAGAATTTCATCACGAAATTTAAGTGAGGTTGTTAATAATAATAATAATATACATTATTATTATTATTATTATTATTATTATTATTATTATTATTATTATTATTATTATTATTAATTATTATTATAAACGAAGAAGAAGAAGAAGATGTATCATTATTATCCGAAAGATGAACCCTGTTCATTTGGAGTAAGCCCACAGGGGCCGCTGACTTGAAATTCAAACATCCAAAGATTATGGTGTGCATTTGAAAGAAGTAACAAGGTAATAGAAAATACAGAAAGAAGCGAACCAGTTATTAGGAAAGAGAAACAAATTAATAGATAATTAGATAAAACGTAAGTAATTTATGAAATACACGGAGAATTGCTCTAGGGTAGTATTGCACTGTACACTCGCTTGAGTTTTTGAAGTTCCAATCGCACATCATTCCTCACCTACTGACCAAGCCATATCTTTTTTTTTTTTTTTTTTGTTGTTAGGGGAGGATGGGCTACGAACTTCAAGGTGAGACACTTCGCTCCTCCTTTCCTCCTACTTATATTCGAGATCCCTCGTCCCTCCTTCCCAAGTACTACAGCAGATTTAACTTTTAATCCTCGTGAAATTGGGAGACTTAACCTCCTCTGCTACTGCTGCTGCTGCCAAAATTCTTAAATCAATTTTTTTTAGTTAGTCATTCTTTCTGATGCAGTTATCAACTGACTACCAAATCTTTGTCGAACGAGACAGGACAGCTTATAGTGACGTTTCATCAAAAAAATTAATAAAAAAAAAAGTTACAAAAGGCGATGCAAAACCATGTTCTTATAAATAAAGGGTCATGACAGGACACTCAGAAGTTCCAAGGAATATTTGACTACAGGCACTAAATCCAGATATCTAAAATGAGAGAGTGAGAGAAAAAAAAAATAAAGGGGATTTCATCTGCCAATTCCTTAAGCTTAAACAAAAACATAAATCGACAATGATATCCACAAAAGCATATGTAATACCACCCTAACACTGGGCAACAAAATGCACTTGCACCCCTGACCAAAATAAAGCAAAATAAATCACAAATGGATGAGCGTATCCAACCATTCCATTTTATTCCACTTTGCTAAAGAATACAGCAAATTATTTATGATAAAGCAAATAACCTAATAAACGAGAAATAACTCCAAATAACCACGAATTAGTCTCATAGAAACTAGCCATTTCATTCTGGTAAAAAAAAAAAAGGAAAAAATCGGTTGTTCATTAATCTTATCTAACCATAACTCACCAATTCACATGCGTGACGATATGAAATAAATACCAGCGAAGTTTATTACTGTGTGAGAGGAGGACACAGTCACAGGGGAAGAGAGAAGGGAAGGGGAGGGGGAGAGAGGATGGGGATGAAAGTTGGAAGGGAAGGAGAAGGTAGCAGAAAGGAAGCGCCTATTAATAAGGATATTCACTTCCCAAGAAAACAAAATGTCAGGAACACACTGTAACTCATTTGGGTTAACACAGATGAATGTTCTCAATATTATCTTACATCATCCTCCCTTGCGTTTCCGAGTGGGAGGAGAAAGGACCCTTCCTAAAGACACGTTTGAAATGTTCAATATATAATTCTCCTTTAACTAGGTTAAATAATGTTTAATGTGACGTATTTTAGACAGCGAACCGAACACATAAACATATGCAAATATTACGTAGTTCAAGCGGCTTTCGGATAATTCCTCCAAGACTGACAGAACGCAGAAGTTGAAAAGGTGGAGAAAAAAGTCACCTAGAAGAATTTGTAACTTCTCACTGACTCTTAGAGGTTTCTCATGTGTTTTCCAACATTCCTGTACATTCACTATTAACTTTTTGCCAAGGACTGTCCACTTATTATGAGTTCAATGACTATAAAATTATGGACATGAGGCCGACAACCCTTTACCAAAATAAAAATTTTTTAAAATCTTGCACGAAACCTTACTGCAATCATGTCAGCAATATTGGGCTGCAGTGAGAGCTTGGCACTCAAGCGAATGAGTGACTGGGTTACTTCAGCCCAAGATAATAAATAACTGCAGATATCTCTTGTCATTTTCTTCAGCGAAATAAACAATGCCCAATGCTAAGGGCATTCAATAATAGAACTAATAAAAATAAATTCAGTCAAATAAATAAATTAAGATAAATTTACCAAATTCTGAGTGGGGAAAAAATACACAAGGTTCATTGTTTCCTCTGTCTTCTAAAAGTGAATACACAAAGGTAGCTTGTAGAAGGCAAAGAAATAATAGACAAAAAAATAATAAAGCTAAAAGATTTTCTCACTGGGATGACAGACGTATTTCTCAAACAAAATAATATAACATTTTCATATCTATTCACTCATTTCTGACTGAAAATAAATGAGGATCCTCCGATGATATTTAGACTGCAATTATTACGACTTACATCATTGAACTTTCTCATAAATCCTTAACATTTCCGAGTTGTATTTTCTTGGTGAAAAATCGTATTCATAAATATTTTGACTCTGCATAACCCAAAAGCGATACTACTACTACTACTACTACTACTACTACTACTACTACTACTAATATCACTCATAAAAGTAATAATAGTTTTAATAAATTTTTTTGTAATACACAAAAAATCATTACAGAAACAATACCAAGAGCAAAGTCCTTCAAAAAGAATATCTCTGAATGAAAAGGTATGCGGTAAGAGAAAAAATACGTATTCAAAGGAATCTCTAACAAAGCAAATCAATAAATAAAATACATAGAAATAGCAACCTAAGAAATAAACAAAAAGTACCAGAGAGTAAGAAAGTAGTTTTCAGGCAGCATTACAGACTTGAAATTACAAGCATTCGTACTCCACAGTTGCGTGGTAAGTCGAACTAGGCACGTTTGGTATTATTAGGAGGTGAGACGACTAGTCCTCTTGAGACATTGATAAACAGATACTCGGCAGCGTAGTCACTGCCACCATGAATATTCTGACAATCTTTAACACGAATATCCGCAATGATCTTGGTCATATTAAGACGCTCGCAACCTTTAGATTATCATTACCTCATATTGGTTAAACATTACAGACCCTAAAAATATTCTTGTATGCACAAATAAGGTGCCATATATAATGCAATATTAGGGAACAAAATCTTAGGATAACAATAAACTAAAAGGCGCAACAAATGAGTCGTTCTATACACAAATTATACAACAAATCTCGTTACACAATTATTCCTTGGGAAGAATATTTAAACAAAAGACAAAACAAAGTCACGATGCGTCCACAGGGAGGTGTGACATCAGAGTTGCTTCAGCAATAATGATAAATAGAAGGCATCTTATTAGCATAGCATCGCGAGAAGGGTTTATCCTCGAGTAATTTTGGTTCCCATTCAAATTCAGCTTCTTATCACCTTCCCACTAATGGTGAAAGCCGCGAGGAAAGTGAAACAACTGAGTGCAATGTCTTTCACATTTAATCAGGGCATTCTCAAGCAAACTGAGAGGCGAAAGATCTTGCACTCCGTTGTTTCAGTTACTCTATGAATAACATGCAGACCATGTCGACTGTTTTGTCGAATCAGTTTTTCAAGTTCTTGCGTGGTCTGACCGACTCACATAGGGGTGAAGGAACAAGGGTGATAACCTAAACATTATGAATGTTATTCTACCGCTTTCATTATGTGTTTGCTCTTCATTTTTGTAATAATAATAATAATAATAATAATAATAATAATAATAATAATAATAATAATAATAATAATAATACTGATGGGGAAGAAATCTACAATGGTGTAAGTGTAAAATGTATATTAAAAATATATACAAAACGAGAGCTTTCGAGAACCTGCTCGATTCTCCATCTCAAGCTCTCGTTTTGTATATCTCATCAATATATGTTATACTTACACCATTTTGGACTTCTTCACCATTCTAGTGACTCAAGCGATAATGAATTTTTATAAAATAATAATAATAATAATAATAATAATAATAATAATAATAATAATAATAATAATAATAATAATAATAATAAAAATAATAAACTAAAGCAAAGGCACAAACAAACCTTTAGTTAAGTAAATATATCAATAAATCAGAACTAACCAATTTCGGTAAACAACAATCAGTTAAAAGAAAGCTCACCCATTTTCTAATGCAGATCATCCACAAGTTCATTTCAATCATCAAACGTCATAAAAAAAACAACTTCGGTGTTGGCGGAAAGCGATCATATTATTGTAGGAAAATGTTAGACCATAATTACATGTCGATTATCATATGCATCGTCACTCCACGTAAAAGTGATCATATTTTTTTATGGGCTGCGAGAGGGTACAACAGCCTGCACGTGCATAACAGCTACAGCAATGATAATGAAATCCTCCTATATTAGTAAAGGTTGGTGTGCTTGGGATACTGTAACAAGATACAAAATAAATCAGATAGTCTTTCTTGAACAAACATTAATTTTCATAAACAAACGCAACAAAATATCTGCAGATATTATATCTTAAACCTAGCGATGGATAGCTATTAAAAGGAGGCTACTGAATGATATAACAGGTTACTAATCTTCAGGAGACAAACAAGTAATCAGCTAAGTGACAATGCCAAAGTTTCAAGAAACACGGGTTTCTTATCAAATCAGTGTTTCTTAAAACCGAAAAAATCCAGAAGAAATAACACAATGACACACAACTCTATCTACACTAAACCAGAAAATAAAACAACTTACAGTATATCGGCTTGAACTGAAAGGGTGCTGTTGCAATCTACCCGCGGGGAGCCACATCCACCTGACACTAGGCTGGACCAATCTACCTCGACCTATGCCAACCAACCGACCAACTTACTCAAAAAACAGAAGAAGAAGAAGAAGAAGAAGAAGAAGAAGAAGAAGAAGAGGAAGACTGCTGCGATCGAGCCCGGGCACTCCAAATAGCGTTAACTTAAACATGGCCATCAATCACTGGATGTCCGAGAAGGCTGAAGGACAGAAAATGAAAATGCAACTATGCCTCTGCTAAGGCATACATCCCAGTATTTGCAAAGTGTATTCCATGACTGGCTTTGTGCAACACTCGAGAGGGGACGGCAATGTTTGTGTACACGGATTCTGTTGCCAAAGGACTGGCTCGTGGGGAGCAAAAAAGGCCAATTTAAATAGCCACTTCCAAAAGGGAATTCATCGCCGACATTTTATCCAATGAACAATCACGTAGCTCTTTCCATTTTCGAAAGAATTTGAGTTGATTCTCTCTGTCTCTCCCATCACCCCCACACCCACCCCCCTCTCTCTCTCTCTCTCTCTCTCTCTCGCTTAAGGTACATAGCCACCCTGAAATATTTCGTACATACAACATGAAAAGAGAATATAGAGAAAAAATTCATTGGTTGCTTTAGCAAAATTTACTTGATATTTATACTTTTTAACTCCTGCTTCTTAATTGTTTTTTTATGAACTTTCTTAATTTGTAGTTCACCAAGCTTCACTCATCGAGGCTCCTTTTATGAAAGCTACATTATGAAGTTAATAGCTTTTCTCACATCCTCATTACGAAGGTCTACAAATTCAGACAACCAGTAACGATAAGAACACCGAAATGAAAATGCACAAAATAAGGCAAACAACAGCTACAAAAGAATCAAAATAATACAGAATTATAAAAACGAAAACCTCAAACCTCACAAAGCAAACACAGGAGTTTTAAAGGACGCCAGGAAGAAGAATTTCGCCTCTCGAGGCTTTTCAAGAAGACTTGTTCTGTCTTCCTCATCTTTCTATATCCATCTATCTTGCCTTGTCTGTTCGTGTGTGCGAGTCTCCTCCTCGTCTTTATCTTTGCTCACCTGTCACCTTTTTTCCTTCTTTTTTTTTTATTTTTTCAAACCCCGAATGGCCTTCCCTAGGAAGTGGGGGAGCAAGGAAGGGCCAAGACACCTCCTCGACCCGTGAGACGTGACTCTAAAAGGGGATGCTGCTTTATCTCTCTTTTTATTTATCATCGCTTTTTCTTTATTCCCCATTTTCTTTCATCTCCCGTTTTCCACATTATTTTCTATACTCGCCTCTACGCTTTATCTGAGCGTGATCATTTTTACTTTCAACTTCCTTCCTATTCTTCCTATTCTTCGATCATCGTTTTGGAAGTAATTTTTTTATTATCTTTGACTCTCTTCTTTTTTATTTGGCGATTTTCTTGTACTGTGTATTTTATCAGTTTTCAAAATAGTTTCACGGATATTATGTAATTTATGCTCTTCGATCTCATCATATTTTTAATTCTTGTTTTGGAAATGTTTTTCCCCTTATCTCTATTCAGGCGGCTTAGTTTTACATCTGCCTCCTTATTTTCATTTTTATTCATTATCATCTTTTTCCTCTCTATTTACTACCTGATTGTCTCTTATCTCTATTTGGGCTTTTGAGGATTATCGTTTTATCCACCATTTTCCTCTTTCTCTATCGCATCATATTCATCTAATGTATTAGAAAAATATTTTCGCATCTACCTAAGACTTACTTGTGTAATTCTTTAATACTATTCTTTTCCCTTCTGTATTTCGCCGACTTACTGTATTACTTCGCTGGTGACTGCGGAGCTATGCCGCTATTTCTCTTATCGTTTATTTAATCGTACTCTCGTCCTAATTTTGGAAAGAACTTTCAGTTTTGAATTTGCATCTTCGAAACTAATAACACAATGGGACCATGGTAAGACAGTATATGCTGAAGAGCGCCACCAAAGTTGCTGGGGTCTCAAAAAAAAAAAAAAAAAAAAAAAAGTGCACCTGGGTAGAGATCTCCATCTGCCCCATTATTATTATTATTATTATTATTATTATTATTATTATATTATTATTCATCTCATCTACTGACACTTCCACAGTATTTTCATCGCACTAAGCCATTTTTTCTTTTATTGTTCTCTCTCACACTCTGCCCTTTTCTGTTATGCAATATCCTACTATTGTGAATCCTTTCTCTTATAATTCTACATTCTTGTCGAGATCTACGATGCCGTTTCAGCTTTGGTAATAATAATAATACATGTCCATACACAATGCACAATATACGTACAGCGAAGACAAAGATACGGTGACAACACACGAAAGAGAGAGAGGGGAAAAAAAGAACAGAGACTGCACACCTCCACCAACGTTAAAACTCTATAAGCGCATGGTTTTGTCTACCACAAATGGTCAAGTGTAGGAATCAAATGAAGCCTTGCAGAGGAAACCTCCAGTCAGACTTTCTCTGATTTCCCAAAACTACGGTAATGGTATGGACTGGTTTCTTAAATCTGAGACACTGAAAAAAAAGGCTGAGCAATCCACACCCTATTATTATTATCTCGTTATTATTCAGAAGCTGAAACCTATTCATATGGAACAAGCCCACCAAAGGGGCCACTGACTTGAAATTCAAGCTTCCAAAGAAGGTAACAGGAAATACAAATAGAAGAGATCTCACTTACAAAAAAAGGAAAAACAAATTAACGAATTAATATATAGATAGATAAAGATGTAAGTAAATTGTAAAATACAAGGATAATTGTTTCAGGGTGGAAATGCATTGCATCTTCGCTTGAACTTTTGAGGTTCCAATTGCACAGCATCCTCAGGGGGACTGTTGGACACTCCAACGGTGCGAGGAATAAAGAAGGACCTCTGGAACTGATAAGTTCGACAGCGAGGTACATTTACTGCGTATTGGTGCTGCTGTTCAGCAAAACTGGTCGCTTGCAGCAGGAAAGGAGGATCAGGGATCAAGTGCGAATGTGAATGATCTCTGACAAAATACAACTTACGAAAAAATGACAAACAAGAGACCGTCCGTTGATGGTCAAGTCGCAATTGCTAATATTAGGAAACTGAAGCTTACCACCACCACAGGTCTCTGGCAGAGGTAGACATGCACACTGGTGAACATTGTTCTGGTAAAGTACGGACAAATGACCTAAAACATGTTGCATTGATTTTATCGCTGTTATAAGGCCTTACGTACAATACCTGCCTCCCGTGCGGCATTTGCTGACACTTTCATTAGATGTTTCTCAAAAGTAAAATGTTGAGTCAAACGTTACACCAAGCACAGTTAAAGCTCTAGACTCTTTCAGCAGAGTCCACTTGAAGGAGAGGATGGAGTGGAAAATCATCAGGAGATCTACTAATCAACAGTGTTTTCTTTTTTGCTGGTTTTCATACACTAATGGTGTAGTCGGGGCAGCTTCATTTCTTGTAAGAGGAGACTTAAACTTTACTACACCCACAAGTGTTGCCTCACCGATATGCTGAACAATCTTGTTTTCCAGGCCAACAACCTTATCACTAGCATAACGTAACGAGTAAAAAATAAGCCGAAGTTTCTCCGGCGCAAACGAGTTTTCTGTATAGCCACTGCAGCGTATAATCAAGGCCACCAAAAATCGATCTATCTTTCGGTGGTCTCGGTGTAATGTTGTGTGAGCCGCGGCCCATGAAAACTTTAACCACGGCCTGATTATGGCTAACTTTAACTTTAAATAAAATAAAAACTACTGAGGCTAGAGGGCTGTAATTTGGTATGTGTGATGATTGGAAGGTGGATGATCAACATACCAATTTGCAGCCCTCTGCTTTCAATAATTCAGACTATCTGACAACGGACAGACAATAGCTTTCTCTTCAGAAAACTAAAAATGAAAGGTACCATCCCACCACAAAGTTACGTTCCTATCTCTGGCAAAAGTAATCACTTGTTGCTAGTCAGGAGGCCCACCTTTACTAAAAGTCGTAACCCGCTAGCAAGGAGACGAACAAACAGACGATAAAAATTAAAAACACATAAACAGAACCAAAAACATAACCTCACTGGTAGAGGTAATGATAACAATGGTAAGAATTCCGATAAATAACACCTGTAGCACTTATTATGGCATATGATCCATGACAGGGATATGACAAAAGCCAACGAACAGTAATAATTGGGAAAAAGACAATCACAAGGCTACAGCAGCGATAATACACATGAAAAGGATTTTTTGCAGTTCTCCGTCGTGCGAGTCCTGATTAGTAAATATGGACTAAATGGAACGTTATTACGAGAGAAAAATTGTAATAAAAACCTTGTAATTAAATAAACAAATGAAATATCTGTCAAACGACATTATACACAGATATTAAGAGTTAGGGCAATTTTTTATGTATATTTTTTTTTAATGTTACCATTATTCATGTCATTTGTAAATTTATTAATTTTCATTTATATTTCTTCCTCTTTTGGCTCTCGTTTTATTGAATAAAGCAATTTTATTCTCCGAAATCGTGCACAAAAGTTCATGGAATTTCCCGATTCCATTTTGAGTACTGTATGAGTATACTACTACTACTACTACTACTACTACTACTACTACTACTGCTACTACTACTAATATGTAACCTACACACTCGTGTAGTTTATCGACCAGTTTTACGCGGATCAAATCGCAAATTTAGCAATGCAGGTCTTTTTTCGATACAGACATGGCCGCCCAAATGAACATAAGTCACCATAAGAAAACTGCGTTCAAGGACTTCTCTTCTAAAGGCAAATCCGCACCTTCACAAGAAGGTTAAAAGATTTTAGCAAATAACAAAAATATCACTGGACAAGATAAGTTTTGTGTGCGTGTGTGTGTGTGTGTATGTGTGTGAGAGAGAGAGAGAGAGAGTATACAGTAGTGAAAAAAAAAAAAAAATGGAAATCATTGTCCTCAACAACTTACCTTCTATGATTTGAATCCTCAAAACCTCCCCATTGCTTCTACAGCGATAATATCATGAACTCCAGACCTGACGCCTTCGCCGAATAAGATATTCCAGCGTTTCCCCAAAGTGGCTGGAATGAGTTTTCTAGCTATCCTAGTTAAACGCCTCGTAACGCAAAAGCTTAAGATTACTCGATGTCAGAAATGCATGTTCTACATATCTTATATATATACCATAAGTAAGAAGTGTCCTATCTCGAGTATAGACCTTTCAATTAATACGTATTAACCAAAAGTTGTTTAAATTAATAAGCTGAAAAAAAACTATGGACAAGACTGATTATTTATTTTTATCCAAAACACGATGGCTGCCATTTCCTGCCAGTGACAGTTGCTATTTGGTGGAACCTGCTTTAACACAGAATTGAGTAACAGAGAGAATGCGCAGTAGCTGTAGCAAAGGCATTTAGATTAATTTAGCTGTGACCCATGGAGAATAATTACATATATTCACTACTCATGTAAAAAAAACCCTACTTAACGATTAACTACAGTTATGACTATATAAACAAACAACACACACACATGATCATATATACATAAACAAATTTATAAACTATACAAGTTCCCCATTTCACGGGTTGGTATCGTTTTCGGCTAGCACTCTGCTGGGCCCACGTTCGATTCTCCGACCGGCCTATGAAGAATTAGAGAAATTTATTTCTGGTGATAGAAATTCGTTTCTCGTTATAATGTGGTTCGGATTCCACAATAAGCTGCAGGTCCCGTTGCTAGGTAACCAATTGGTTCTTAGCCACGTAAAATAAATCTAATCCTTCGGGCCAACCCTAGGAGAGCTGTTAATCAGGTCAGATGGTCTGGATTAAACTAAGGTATACTAAACTTTTCGTAAACTATATATATATATATATATATATATATATATATATATATATATATATATATATATAGATCTACTGGTCACTTTTACAGACACATATGTAATTCTAATAGCCAATGCCCTCCCACGACCGGCGTTCACTGGCTCTTCAATTTCTTTCGTTTAGATACATTCGGCTTCGTAGTTACAAGCATATCCAAAAAAATATGAAAGAATTCGAGAAAGTTAAGAGGAGCATTGTGGCTATTAGAATTACATATATATATATATATATATATATATATATATATATATATATATATATATATATATATATATATATACATATAAATATATATAAATATGTGTGTATTTATACATTCCATCACTATCTATTCACTTATGCCTTTCGTCGCGGACAAAGGTATCACGACACACCTAATAAACAACAAGAAATCGAACCTCAGTCGACGGAAGAGGCGCGATGGCACAGAAAACATAAAACCACAATTCCGAAGTAATTTTGCTCCTCAGTTTGTCGGGAGATTCCGGACTCGTCCTGCCGTATTTCTCGGAGACGTTGAGGAAGGACCAACTTGACAGGTACCTCCGGCCGCCGACGGCGCTTCGGATGGAAATGTTCCGGAAAGGGGAGAGAGAGAGAGAGAGAGAGAGAGAGAGAGAGAGAGGATAAATCTGTATGTTAAGGGAATTCTGTCAGGTAGGGGTCTCGTAGAAATCTGCTCCACGGGTATTAAAATTACTATGACAGACAGCAGTGATTATACTTCAGCCATGAGACTGTTTGAATATTACAAAATTTAACAACAGTAAAACCAACTACAGCAATAATACCATTATTGCAAATGAGAAATCATCTGACAGAAAGGAAAACTGGAAACGAAGAAACTATTGCGAAACAGTCTTACATACACATACATTCAGTATCTGCAAATTTACTCTACTGATGAAAAAGAATGGGCTAACACCTGTCGCTTTTCTAATATCACCGAAGTCTTTCCAGATAGATTTTTTAAACTATACTAGGAGCGGATGCAGAGTGTGGAGTCAGGGGTAGGTGTGAGATATCCTAACCTTTCCCAGAATGCCGCGTCCTGACCTAACCAGACCTTACCTCCCTAACCTAACTTAGGGCGCCGTGACCTGAACTGGCCGGAGGCTTCGTCCCCAAAACACACACACACACACACAACGGGTATCACTGATTATCCCTGTCTCCCTAACACGAAAATGCACATGAAAAGCCCGATAAAACAATAAAATTTTCCATAATAATAATATCACTATATAAAGCAACAAAACCAAAAAAAAAAAGTTAAATATGCTCTAAACTATACAGAAACCTTAAATTCCATACTCAAATATAAAACCTTATCCCTAGAAAATAGCGCGTCTTAAAATAATAGAAATTTGAATTACAGAATGTAAAAAATATACATGCCGTAATTTTCAGTTAAAACTGGAGTCCTGGGAATACAAGAATCAGTCAAATATTTTGTATTTCCACGAATTCCACTTCATATTATATATGTATTTTATTATTCTATTTTACACACACACACACACACACACACACACACACACACACATATATATATATATATATATATATATATATATATATATATATATATATATATATATATATATATATATATATATATATATCTCGCGACTCCCCTTCCGTGAGTAACAGACGAATCGCCAATTGTTGAACATACAAATCATTATTGAACTTTTTCGTTCACTTTGTAGAGTCGCAAAAAATTTATCTAACCCAAGAATATTGTTGAAATCACCAGCAACTGCTCACCTGTAAGTACCTTTTACTATACTGAATACCTTGTTGTTAGGGTATAAGTGAACTGATTCACTTCAAATACTGGAAGTGCAGTCATCGGAACCCGCCAAATTCATTACACAAAATATGGATTTTTATTTTTTTTTTTACATTTTTAAATACTACAGTTTGTATTTGCTTGAGAAAACGCGTCGTTCATCCCGTAATCTGCAATAACCTTTCTGGTAGTTTCGTCGAAGGTAACATATTCAGGGCCTCCTCCTTCTATTAATCTTATCTTATACTTAATAAAACAAGTAAAAAATCCGCCGAAGTTTCTTCGGCGCAATCGAGCTTTCTGTACAACCGCTACAGCATTTAATCAAGGCCACCGAAAACAGATCTATCTTTCGGCGGTCTCGGTATAATGCTGCATGAGCAGCGTCCATAAAACTTTAACCACGGCCCGGTGGTGGCCTATCCTATATCGTTGCCAGAAGCACGATTATGGCTAACTTTAAGAACTACTGAGGCTAGAGGGCTGCAATTTGGTATGCTCGATGACTGGAGGATGGATGATCAACATACTAATTTGCAGCCCTCTAGCCTCAGTGGTTTTTAAGATCTGAGGGCGGACAGAAAAAGTGCGGACAGAAAAATATTCGGACAGAATAAGGTGCGGACACACAGACAAAGCTAACACAACAGTTCTCTTACAAAAAACTAAAAGTTAAGTCCCTGTATACATTGGTTGAATCGGGATTTCTTTAACCTAAAACCGTGTCCTCCCACTGTGTCACGACCCAGCACAATTCACTAACTACCATGTACATAATTACATGCTGCTTTGGCTTCTAACTATGGGACTAGAAATATCTCATATATATATATATATATATATATATATATATATATATATATATATATATATATATATATATATATATATATATACACATATGCATATACATACATATATAAATATGTATATGTATATAAAATATATAAATATGTATATATATATAAATATAATATATATATATATATAAATATAATATATATATATATATATATATATATATATATATATATATATATATATATATATATATATATATATATATATATATATATATATATAATTATTTCCATCCCACACTGACAACAATGTCAACTAGTTTTTTTTTGTCATACGCAGGCTACCTACTTATTTTGTTTAACAGCATTCGAAAACTACATTCGGTTCCACAAAACACAATCGTATCTATATATATAGATTATATGGAGTAAAAAGAGGAAGAGCAGGAGGAGGAGAAAGAAAAAAAAAGAGAAGAAGAGGATAGGAGGAGGAGAATATATAAAAAATATATATATATATGTATATATATATATATGCACAAACCCCCAAGAATAAATTAAAGTCCGACTCGAACCACATTTCTTGTTGAGAAAGCTTTAATGCAACAACTGAAGTCTGTTTTTTTTTTTTCTTTTTTAAGTTGAGTCGGTGAGGTCAAAGAGTTTATGACGTGATGGGTGCAATATACTGTCCTTTAAATGAGAGTAAACATCTGTCCTAGAAACACTTGGATATCGAGCACATTCGCATGTGTATCATCTGAAATCCATCGCCCTGAATACAAAAATTAAGGATAACAAAATAATAATTGAATGAGTAAGTAAGAAATGGTTCATCGGGTTCCGCATCCTCACGAATTCAGTGAAACTGCCTTATTAACCCGGTCCAACAATAACAAGTCTATAAATCTATCACGTAGACAGCAATCTAATACGCACTGAATACAATGAAATAAGCTATCACATCGACAGCTGCGAAAGCTTCACAGCGGCGTAAGTTGTTGGACCATGCAGACGAACGCTCGTAAAGTATGTACCCTACTGCGACATTCCTGCGTACAAAAATACATTTCTCCAAAACCACGAAAATGCGTCATATTTCCTAGTCCTGTCTGAAAGATGAAATAAATTCGCTGATCACATCACATCAGGAATCAGAAAATGCTGCTCGATGGATAAGATAAATTCGTTTTCCTTGTCACAGGCTACAAGAGGTTATATACATAACAAAAATTATCCAGTAAAATATGCTTAAACATCCAAGACAATCCCGGATAAAAGGAAGGATGCCATTCTACTTGAAGACTGATTTTATGAGAAATTCCTATTAACTCAACGTGCAAAACTGAAGATTCTGATTTTATAAGAGAAATTAAACTTATCATATAAATCTATATACATATAGCCTATGCATGCATACAAAAATATATATAGGCATATTCTTTCTAGAACTTAATTCTGTTGAGCAATCTCCTCTGACGATACTTCATACGAGAAATTCATTCAACTAAATTCTGATTGATTTTGGTTTGAAAAAATTGGCGCCACGCCTACCAAGATCAACGATGATTAAGGTTAATTACTATTCATCTAAAACAGCCTTCATATCTCTAATAGAAAGCCAATAATCTTCGGACGGCGTAATCTACAACTTAACGAAACCGGGATCACTGCTTTTGAAACCAAACGATTTATTGCACTTACATCAAACGAGAATGATTTAAAATTTTAAGTTTTTTGTATGTCTGTTGGCATGCAGCTAACTTAAAGTCGGTCATTTACTCTGCTACTATTCTTGGTTCTCGGGCCTCACTGGGACCCACTTTTCTTCACAGATGATTCCCTGTGGCTGCTGTAAACTTCCAAACCCCCGGGGAGAAAAAAATGGTCAGGGGAGCTTCGCTAGTCCCATATCCTATCCGATAGGGCATTTACTGCTATCAGTCACGTATTATCAGGTATTACCCAAACCCAACGGCGCGTGACTTCCAAGACAGGAAGACGCGCGGTGTGGCCAACGTTCTCTTATTATCGAAATATGGAATGGATCAACTGGGAGGTCATGAAAACATGGCGAACGGAAGAGAGATGTTTTAAACTTTCACTCCTAATGCTTACCCGAGATGCACGAGTCCGTGGCAGCATAAGGCTCGTTTAATCCAACATCAAAAACAATAGCGATATTAAATTCCTTACCCAGGAAATAACAAGTAAAAAATGCGCCTAAGTTTCTTCAGGACAATCGGTTTTCTGTACAGCCGCTACAGCGTATAATCAAGGCCACAGAAAATAGACCTATCTTTCGGTGGTCTCCGTATAATGCTGTATGAGCCGTGGCCCATGATACTTTAACCACAGCCCTGTGGTGGCCTATCCTATATCGTTGCCAGTAACACGATTATGGCTAACTTTAACCTTAAGTAAAATAAAAACTACTGAGGTTAGTGGGCTGTAATTTGGTATGTTTGATGATTGGAGAGCGAATGATCAACACACCAATTTGCAGCCCTCTAACCTCAGTAGTTTTGAAGATCTGAGGGTGGACAGAAAAAGTGTGGACAAAAAAAGTGCGGACGGACTGACAAAGCCGGTACAATTGTTTTCTTTTACAGAAAACTAAAAACAGAAGGGTTTACTCTTCTCAAAAAACACTAAAAATGGACAAGGTTTGAACAAGTTAAATGATTCTGCAGTGCGTTGCATTCATATATATATAGAGAGAGCATCAGTAATCCATACTTAACGTAAAAAAAGAAGGTATGAAAGAACGAAAATAGGAAAAATGTTCATCAAGTGTAAGTGCCACCTGTTCATTCGATGACGTGTGTCTAGTTAAAATTCTCCCCGTCACTACACACAAGCTCCAGAGGCGACATGCCAATGGGATATACGCATTTTTGTATCAGTCAGATATTATCTGTTCGTTACCGTGCTGTTCTCTGACTGATATCAACAGGTCATCTCTGTCCGATGTCATTCTGACAGACGTATGTTACCCCTCGTCTAAGATCAGCCTTTTATTTTACCGGAACTGAGTTACATATTTTTCTGATTTCAGTCTGAACCTGATACTGAAATTTCTCTTGTCATTTTCAGACATGTGTCAGATACCTCTGCCTGATACCAACCACTCATGTATTTCCGATACTAGCCTGTTGCCATTGTCTGTTATCAGCCTGCTATCTTTGTATGATAGCCTGTCAACTTTCTTTGATTTGATATTTTCATTTTAGTCGGAGATAAGTCTCATAGTCCTTTCTGATGAAAAGTCGATACATGCGTTTGATGCCAATCTTTTCTAAATCAACCAGATATTTTTGGGGGGCGGGGGAGGATCATACATGAATCATTCTATAAAATTCCTACAACAACTAAAAGAGCTAATAACAATAATAACATAATAATCTATAATAATAAAATCGGAGTGGATCTTGTTAGTCCTCCCCCGGGTGACAGAAGGGGAGACATAACACAGCCACCCTCCCACTGCAAACCGGTTTGTCCGCCCCGGGTGGGGGCGGGGGTAGGTAGGGGAACGGGAGGGTAGGGGGAGACATCCACCCTCCTCCTGCAAATCTGTTTATCTACCCCGGGTGGGGACGGGGTAGGTAGGGGATCGGGAGGGTCGGGGAGACAGCAGCGCCAGGTTCCAGCACACGTGGCGCGAGCCAACAAGCTCGTAATAATAATAATAATGTTCATCTGGCCCCTGATTAAAGTACACAAAATCTTTGATAATTCAGAACTAAATTAAATACCTGCATAATTGTGTGTATAGATGCAGATATCTAATAAGTCCAAATATGTGCCTTAAGTCCTTCGTAGGTCGTATATCTGCAACAGAGAATCAAGTTGCTACAAAATTAATTAATTGAATACATTGGCGCCAGAGCTGTTTCCTCTTTAAGGTAAACCAATTAGCATCTGGACAAAAAATTCTTGATAATGAAATATGTTATATGGCAATTAAGTG
>NC_089752.1:7063000-7083000 GCF_040412425.1 Macrobrachium rosenbergii
CTAATTGCATTCGTTCTTCTCTTAACATGAGTCGTTAAGAAGCAGTGTCAAGTATCTCACTAATTCATTCCCAAAAGAATAAGAACACCCCTTCTCTTTCTCTTTTTTATTTTCCTTTAAATCTAAGAGGGAATTTTACTCATAGATGCAAGGGGTGGGGTGGGGGGCGTGAAGGGAAGGACCAACTCTTAGAGGGGGCGTGGTAATAAAAAAGATCAAGAACCACCGCCTTAAAGCATAAGCAACCGTGGCCTTACCATGCCACTACGTTGTCAAGGGAGATGAATGGCCATTCCTTACCATTACGAATATTTCTGGCGACAGTATCATTCAGGCTGAAGAGGCCAACTGATCAAGCTGGCGAAAGCTTCCTGTACATAGCAAAATACATACATACTACTGCGGACTTTATTTTTCCGTTTAAGATCGCGAGAAAGTGATGATATCAAATAATCTCTATCGATATTGGAACCTGCCCTGGAATTTTAACAGCATTTCCGCTGCAAGATAAATCTACGATAATTATAAAAATAAATAAGTAAGCCTGTTTTACAAATCTATAAAATATGCTTACCCACAAATAAATTTTTTTCCAAGTTTACAGCCCCGTCAAACAAGTACCGTCGAAAATCTCCATCAAGTGTGGAATGAAAATAGGAAGTGGGATTCTCGCATCGCCAGCCGACACTTGTGATATCCACGCTAAAAAAAGAATATACCTCATGACAGGTGTTCCTGTTCATTTGTGCTCATTTGCATCACGGGGTAATTTATATATATAGTGACCTTACACGCACATCGAGCAAAAAGAGACCAACCCTTTACCAATTACAACAAACTGACAACTCTCGGAATGGGATATATAGCGCAACCTTTTACACAAAACTCTGCACCCAATAATTTAACAAAACCATTAGCAGGAACCGTGCGCAGGATATAATATCAGAAATGACAAAGAGAGGGAAAATTTTAGGACAGGTGATGATGGAGGAGGCGCTCTCTTTTAATTTCGGGTGACCTAAAACAAACAACCAACGCACTGGCATTTCTATCATTTATCATATTCTCAAGATTCATTTGCACAGAGACAATTGGCCATGACTGAGTAGGCATTCGCAAAACACAACATCCATGAGAGATAAACCGAGACAAATGGGAAGCAGAGTTAAAAGATGTTCAAATGTAAAAAAAAAAATTTGAGATAAAAATGAAAAAAAAAAACACTATATACATTTTATTTGCGTAATATACAATTACACAAATAAAATCAACACAGAAACTGCCAATTCAAAAGTCACGCGATCATTCGTAAGAAATGAAAAAAATAATAAAAAATTAACTGCTTATGAAGTGTCATTTCATAAAGAACCGCATACAATAGCGGGCACCATCGAAAAATGCAATGCTTTCACGGTTTTTTTTCATGATAATCTTTTTTTATCTTTACAAAGACGAAATGCTTCTGTCTAAAATAAATGCCTTTGTCGGCTGGAGAGAGAGAGAGAGAGAGAGAGAGAGAGAGAGAGAGAGAGAGAGAGTACACACTAAACAATCATAAAAATGAAACTCAAAAATCTGTGTAATTGAGGTTTGATAACCATATTTGATAAACATACATGCAACCATGCATACATACATACCTATTATATATGTGTATGTATACACATATATATAATTATATACTCATGGATATATACTATATATATATATATATATATATATATATATATATATATATATATATATATATACACAGATAGATAGATAGATAGATAGATAGATAGACAGATAGATAGATAGATAGATAGATAAAATCACAAAGAAAAACTTTTTATTTGGAAATAAAAAAAAAAAACTGCTCGAAAAACCCAAAATCGCAAATAATGGATAAAATGCCACAAAGGTACATAAAAAAAACAGGCCTACATTATGGCAGCCAACAAAACTGAACTAAGCGGGACGCCACTTAATTACGCCGTGACTAATTAGCACTGCTCTATTAGGACACTCACAGAACGTAACAAGAGAATGGCAAGCACATGCACGGCAATTACCATTAATTATTCTCTTATCATCCGCACGGAATTATGACGGAATACAAGGTAAGTAGCCGCCGCAGCCAAACGCGTAACTGACCATTATTATGAGACGGAGGGAGCATGGACGATGACACGAGAACAAGAAAAAAAAAATAATAATAATAAAATAAAATAATTAAAAAAATAAAAACATAAAAATTAAAAAATAAAGCAGAATGTGTGAACTAACAAGTCTGCATAAAATGCTGATGCTTTATGTCACTTAGGATGAATTTCATGACGTCAGGACACAGTTTGCTAAGCTTTTGGTCTTCCTATTTGTGGAGTTGGGCAGCACCTAGTCTGGTCGGGTTTTGGTTCGGTGATCATCAATGAATGTTGATGCCACTGACACACATTAGCTATACTACGTCTAAAATTTACATTAGCTAGCTTATGCCTAAAACTTACATTAGTTAGCCTATGTCTAAAATTTATATTAGCTATTCTACACCTAAAACTTAACCTTGAAGTAGGCTTTGGAACTCAGGAAAGAGTGGCACGAAAGCCGTTAGGGGGCTGGGGAATACACCGGGCGGGACTGGCAGTGCAAGACAGGCACATGGCAATGCGCTTCTTTTCAACACTTGAAAAACACCATTTTTTTCATGAAGCGGAAGATAAAACGGTTCGAGAAATACAAACGTGATCTACGTTTTACGAAAACTTGCACATAAAGCCCAGCGATGAGGCACAATTAGCCATTCAACGCTTAAAACAGTGAAAAGAAACAGCTGGAGTGGTTGGACAGCAAACTGGAAGCAAGGAAGCTGGAATGAAAGTAAGATAATAATTAAAAGTGGATTAAAAAAGGACGCTGCAAACCAGCCCTAATGCCACAGTGCCCCCATGCCATTACATGGGCCCTACGGGGGAAAAAAAGGCGTGATTCAATCTACACACTGTTCGGAGAACTATGTTAATCTGCTCTGATTGTTTATTTTGTTAAATATTCCGTTACTATACTAAATATTTCATTTAGCGATTTAGCGAAATCCCATACTGGCAACTTGACGGTACCCGAGCAAATAAGCCATTGGATCAATCAGTATTACAGTCAAGTTCACCTAATTTTCATGCAAGATCGTTGCTATGAAATTCTGACATCGAAAATAAGTAAAAAATGCGCCGAAGTTCTTTCGGCGCAATTAAACCCTCTGTACAGCAGCTACAATATAATCAAAGCCACGGGGAAATACATCTATCTTTCAGTGGTCTCAGTATATCTACTATATAGGCAAGGCCATGAGAGCAAGCACGGCGTGTGGCCTGTCCTATATCGTCCTGAGCAAGATTGGCTAACTTTAACCTTAAATAAAATAAAAACTACTGAGGCTAGAGGGCTGCAATTTGTTATGCTTGATGACTGGAGGGTGGATGATCAACATACCAATTTGCAGCCCTCTAGCCTCAGTAGTTTTTAAGATCTGCGGGCTGACAAAAAAAAAGTGCTGACAGAATAAAGTGCGGACGGTCAGACAAAGCCGGCACAACAGTTTTCCTTCTACAGAAAAAAAAAAAGCACGACACACTATTATCCAAGAACAAAGTAAGGTCATAACAATGGGATACTGGTAACAGGGCTCTCCACTTCGATAGTTATTTCATATTCCAGAAACAATTCTACTTAATACGTTCGCACAGTCCTCTCGGTGACTCATAACAGACAAACAGTTTGGCGTCCCGTAGGGGGTTAGTGCCGTCAGTACACTGCAGGACTTAAGGTTCTTTGCAGCGTGCCTTCGGCCCGAAGCTGCAACCCCTTTCGTTCTTTTTACTGTACCTCCTTTTTCACTTATTCTCTGTCTTCCATCTTACTTTCCCCTCTTCTAACAATTGATTCACTTAGTGCAACTGCGGTTTTCCTCTCTTACACGCCTCAAACCTTTGCAGTCAATTTCCGTTTCAACTTTGAATGACCTGCAGAGGCCTGAGCCACAAATTCTATATTCAATTCAGTTCAATATATATCACCATAAAAATAATACGAAACATTAAACTTTGGTTTCAATCATATTAATTGCTAAATTTCTTACAAAATATTTATACTTTGTTTCTTCTTCTTGTTTCCATCAAACCTGGGCAAGAAAATAACATAATGTTGACTTTCTCATCTGTCTGAGAATCATCATTACAGTTATATCCCACGATGTGGCAATCAGTTCAGGAATCATCAAACGGTTTGAATGCATTAAATAAACACAAAACGGAAAATCTGGGAAAAAATAAAAAAAAAAATAAAAAAATACGAGAAGAGAGTTCCTGGCAGGGGAAACGACCGTTCGAACTCTCGGCACATTTGCCCTTTTCAAGAATTCTCCCGGAATAGGCATCCTCCAAATTTATCCGCGAATTCTGCTTCTTCCGCCGTCGGGGGAGTTCATAGCATTTATCAGATAGTGACGTCTACGGACTTGCTAACACAATATCCCAAATGCAATTCCCCGCGCCGGGACAAGCGGAGAGGCTGTTGGTAATGCTCGTTTGCGGCTTCGGGGGAGGAGCGAGGGCCTTGGCGCTTCAGCCCAAATTGCCTTTAGTGTCAACAACCGATCGCCCCCCACCCCCTCCCCTCCTCCTCCGGACCCAAAAACCTAGCGAGTTACGGTTAGGACCTCGAGGAGGTGGTGCTCCGATTGGCTTTCTAGATAGCAAACAATCTACCGCACTTCGTTAGATCTCAGGTCTCGCGTCAGGCGCCTCAAATTCAAAACAAGTCCACTTTGTTGAGAAAACAAGGGCGTTCGGTATTCATACGCTAAACCCACATCTTTTAAACGGTTCTAATTAAGCCCCGTATTCTCTCTATACACGAAAATGCCTTATTTGGAAACCACTATTTATCTTTGGCGAAGTTTCCGAAAGTTACTCACACAAGTAAATTAACAAGTGCTGTAAGTTAAGTGAGTAAAAGTGGAAGTTATTTATGTTACACAAGAATAAAACATCATCAGGTCAATTTTTCACGATAAAGACCAATGGGAGAGGCAACATAATGCCCTTACCTAACATGTGCTCAACAGAAGCCGTGAAAAAGGGGAAAGAAAAAGAAATAATCTTTAACCCATACAGAAGCACGACTATGGCTAACTTTAACCTTAAATAAAATAAAAACTAGTGAGGCTAGAGGGCTGCAATTTGTTATGTTTGATGACTGGAGGGTGGAGGATCAACATACCCATTTCCAGCCCTCTAACCTTAGTAGTTTTTAAGATGTGGGGGCGGAAAAAAAAAAGTGGATGGACAGACAAAGCCGGCACATTTTTTTTATTAATCTTCTTATGTATGATTTAAACCTCGAACACCGTACATAGAAGATTAATAAAAAAAATGTTCTAACAAATGTTATCAAAATCAATGAAGTATATAACATTTACTTTTCAATTAAAGTGGCATCTGATCTTGTAACAAGAAAGGGTTTGACTATTTGCGAAAAATTATGCTGTAATTTTCTCTTGACGAACGTGCCAGCAATCAAAAACAGAAAACGAATTCGCAGCAGTTTCGAAAATATATAAAATTTACTTTTTAGTTTTCTGTAAAGGAAAACTGTTGTGCCGGCTTTGTCTGTCCGTCCGCACTTTTTTCTGTTCGCGCTTTTTCTGTCCACTCTCAGATCTTAAAAACTACTGAGGCTAGAGGGCTGCAAATTGGTATGTTAATCATCTACCCTCCAGTCATCAAACATACCAGATTGTAACCCTCTAGCGTCAGAAGTTTTTATTGTATTTAAGGTTAAAGTTAGCCATAATCGTGCTTTGGCAGCGATATAGGATAGGCCACCAACCGGGCCGTGGTTAAAGTTTCATGGGCCAAGCTCATACAGCATTGTACCCAGACCACCGAAAGAAAGATCTATTTTCGGTGGCGCGGTCTCTAAAAAAACTCGGTGCCCGAAGAAACTGGCGCATTTTCTGTTTATGTGTGTGACGTGCATCCGTCAAACATACGGCATTTGACTGTACACTCTTTCATGCCATTAAGACACTGTTTCAAATGACTTTCGTCCTTTATCGACTGTCATCAAATATTAAGTCCGGGGCAAGTTGACCTCTGCGCGCGACCCTAATTGATCGAGGGAAGGTAAGTTAAAGCCATTCGGTCGGTGGCCAATGCATCTAACAATGCATTATAAACGAGCTAATTTCCTGTGAAGAAAATAATCGCCCCGCTTTGTCAGAGTAAGGCTAATGATGTATCCATCTTTCATGTTTGTCATTCAGAACTATATACCCCTTCCCCCAGCATGTACCCGCTCCACGAACACCCAGCCCCCCGTCCTTGCCCTTCCACATACGCTCCCAAGCTATTAAAGTTTCCAGTTTTATTTTTGTTAATCTGCTGCTCTCTCTCTCTCTCTCTCTCTCTCTCTCTCTCTCTCTCTCTCTCTCTCTCTCTCTCTCTCTCAGTACCCCTAATATTTTCGAAAGAATGTTTAATCTTTTTGGGCACGTAATCGACTTCCAATAACTTCCTATTAATGAAATGATACTTTCAACTAAAAAAAATAACAATCAACAAATGGGATGAAAATACTAAAATCTTACTTTATTTTAAAGCACATCTTTGGAATGTACTTAAAAAATTATAGACACGCATACAAGCATACTTACATTCAGTAAACAACCTGCGGAATCAAAATTAAAAACAAAAAGCAAGCACAAGACTTTCGCGTAAAGACAGAGCGTTCCTCGCATTTAATACATATACTTGTCTGTCTTATAAGTTCAAAACATTCCTGGTCACAATGACGGAAGTCTTCGACTGAAGTGATAACAGAAAAATAAATAAGAAATAGATGATTGTATCCGACTTAATGAAAGAGAGAGAGAGAGAGAGAGAGAGAGAGAGAGAGAAAAAGTAACGTTCTGTGGTAAGAAACTATAAGTTTTTCTGCATAAAGACTACTGTCAGTATTATGAAAACTGAAAAAAAAGATGCTAGCGTCCCAAAAAAAAAAAAAAAAAAAAAAAAAAAAAAAAAAAAGCTCGGTCAAACTGACAGCATGAAACTCTCTCTCTCTCTCTCTCTCTCTCTCTCCTGGTCACGAGTTCATGCATAAAGCAAAGGAAATCGGTGACGGCAAAGAACGACACAATACGGTAGCGAAAGCGTCCAATAGATCGACAAAGCCTGCCGATGTGCACTCACGCCTCGTCTTTTATTATCAGAGGAAAATAAGGCAGGCCTTGAAAAACTCATAATATGTGACTATACACACGCCACGTTTGGTCACTTGAAGCGCTAGACTCCACTATTGATAAGGACTTTCAAAGGCATTCATTTTTTATTAGTGAATTCCAAGGGCACGAACCAATATCTAGGCTTGGTCAAGGAAAAATGCAAGAAAAAATGGAGAAAGATTTATAAGAAAAAGCCAGCCGAGGATCTACTTATCATTTTTATTATTGTTCAACTTGGCGGACATTCATGAGGAAAAATCAGGACAGAGAAAAATAGAATATTGTATAGACACGAAATGAGAAAAGATGATCTAAAATCGAACATTTTAGTTACTGACTACTAAACGATCATGACAATAAAACTGAGATTTTCTGACGTACTTCTCCGTTACTATCGTTGGCCTCGTAGTAGCCTAGTGCCGCCAGTGCACCTCATGCGGTACACTGTAGGCATTACTTAAGGTTCTTTGCAGAGTGCCTTCTGTCCCTAGCTGCAACCCCTCTCGTTCCATTTACTGTACCTCCTTTCATATTCGTTTTCTTACGTCTAACTTTCCACCCTCTCCTAACAACCGATTCATAGTGCAACTGCGAGGTTTCCCTCCTGTTACACCTTTCAACCCTTTTAGTGTCAATTTCCGTTTCAGCGCTGAATGACCTCATAGGTCCCAGTGCCCTGGGCCTAAATTCATATTCAATTCAATCCAACATGCGTGAGTGTGCTAAGAAAAACTAATTTGGCGACATTCGCTATTTCATCATCATCATTCATGTCATATTTCCGCTTTATGGGGTTAAATGGTGGCCTCCAGTGCCTTCCGCCCTATCCACTGTCTAGCCCTAAATCTCAACTGGTCTAGGTCTTCATCTACACCTTTATGACAGCTGATTACTTGCTATTAAATCACTCCGTATTTCTAGGTCTTCAGATATGGCTCACCACCACCTTTATTTTTTCATGATTTTCTTGGTCTGATTTGTTTCTCAAAAGGAAATCCAGAGAAATGAGCAAGGAGTCGATGAGATGGACGAATTAGAATCATTGCTTACTTACAGCCAAAGATCGCTTTCACACACGAAACTGGTTATTACGAGGAAGCCACGAGACACCAAAATTATACACCTGCATGTTCAAATCAAAGAAACGTCGCCAAAACGCTAATGCAGTATACTGAGCTTCTAATTGAAGCATATCTTGATATGCTTCAATTTACATGCAATGCAGCACTGTTGCAAAGAAATAAAAAAAAATAGCCATTATCATCGTGGAGGCATTCACCTTACGTTGTTCCAGGCGCTACTCCTAAAGTAATCCTTTGATTATTTTATACCCAGTGTCGTGTATCAACATGACTTTCCAAGAGACTGAGTGATTTTAATAAAGTATCATCGAAAGACAGTGTTACGCTGTCGACTACAGTCGGCTGTTTCAGAGCTGGCGATAAATATCCACAGCAGAGATCACCAAAGATAATTATGATTGGCGGAAACTCATGCTCAGCAACCACTATTGGTTACGGTGATATCGGCAGTAGATATTACCGCCAGCTCGCTCCCCCTCAAAGGTACATAAAGTTGATGCTCGGCATATAATATTACGGAATATATATATATATGAAATAAGTATACCTTAGTTTAACAGACCATTGAGCTGATTAACTTTTGCTCTCTCTGGCGAAAAGGATTAGATTGATTTTACGTGGCTAGAACCAATTGGTTACCTAGCAACAGGGCCTGCAACTTATTGTGGAATCCGAACCGCATTGCATAACGAGAAATGAATTTCTATCACCAGAAATAAATTTCTCTAATTCTTCGATGACCGGTCGGAGAATCGAACGCAGGCCCAACCAGAGTGCTAATACGAGAATGATACCAACACGTCAGTGAGGAACTATATGAAAAACTTTTATTTCCTGTTATTAAAAATGACCCATCACCCTAAAAAAAACACACACACACACGAAGGAGAGAGTACTTCTTGGGCTTCTTGAGGAAGAATAGATCATTTTTGTTTCTTCCCCTATACCCCGAACCTTGGAATTCTCTTCACGTTTTTATTTCCCCAGATATAAAATTTCACTCTTTAAGAAGTGGGCCTATCGCTTCCTTAGAGGTCAAGTCCACTAAACGGAGGCCAGGTAAGGTCATTATGTTACCTTTCCTAGCTTTTGAACACCCCGGCTATTGTTGAGCCAGTCAGTTGAAATCAATCCTTCAGTTAGATTATCAAATTCATCGGTTTCAGTTATAAAAATCCTTCAGTTCGTTTCATTTCGGTTCTGTTATTTTCTATTTTATTTTTCTCATTATTCTCAACGCTCTGGTTATCACTGATGTCACATCTAGTTATTCTATTTCGTGAATTCTGCCTTAGGTGAGTTCCATAATTTGCGCAAACTGAAAAAATAAAGCTATGAAAAGGACAGCAAAGAGCCCTATGGATGTGACACAAAAGAACCCCACAGATCAATGAAAATTTCATTGAAAATTTCACTGTCGTAAACAACTGTTAATCAGCAATTTAATTCCCGCAAGCCTCTGTTCAATAGGAATGACATAAACCATGTCTTTGTATGTGTGAGAGACAAACCACTTGACAATAGAATTTACAACAACAAATCGATTTGCCACTGAGGAAACCACCTACTAGGTCTGATTTCCCATTACCTGTGATTCACTCGGTACCAGATGCCTACCAGACATGCATTAACTATGTGACTGACTAACTGAGGCCCACCGACGTCACAACAACAAAGGTCAACGAACCTAAAAATCTGCAGAGGTGCCTCAAACTACATACGGCTCTTACAAACCTTAGCTAACTGTGGAAGAGTATGTAAGCAGTCCCTACCTAGCAAACATATCGTTAATGAGACTTACAACAAACCTTAGTAGCCTGGTGAAATGGCAATGGGCCATCATAAGGCCTAGAATCCAACCGGAAAGACGTTCGACTGTATAACTTACTAAAGAAAAATCCCGCTCAATGAACAAGTTGACCCGAGGGAATGCTGGTTTTAAAAATAAGGATGAGATGTTAAGCGGGAATATGATAACAGGTAAAATAAGCACAAAAATAATATTAGGCTAAACAAAAGGAACAGCCACATTCTATACGGCAGATTTTAAATACACACACAGATATATATAAATACATATATGTACACATATGTATGTATGTATGTATGTATGTATATATTATATATATATATAATTAATAGCCAATAACAATACAAGCAAACAGGTAAATGAGAGAAAATTTATGTCTGACTGAACCCCAAAGCAAAATAACTCAAAAAAGAACTCAAAGGAAGGCTATAGCAGGGAGCCTAAGGCACATGCATGAGATTTGAGCACACTGGTTATAAGGTCCCTGCCCAGCCTAAGACAACTAAATGTGTTATTTGGGATAACACAGCAGCCTCAAGTAACAGGCATTTGTATTCTAGTTAATAAGTGAAACACAAATGAAAGGAGGTGCTTCAGCCACGGCCTTTTATGAAGCTGTTCTGCAACTTTCTTAGATCAAATCCTAATTTTCCCTCAAGTGCGGCCTTTGTAAGGGCACTTACATAATTGGCGTTCTGAACTCTAACTCAGCTGGTGTAAAATCTTGTGCTGCAAGAAATTCGGTATTATTACGCAGTTACCCTGTTTTTGATCTTGATGAATATTCTCGCATTTTTTTTATCACTGATTTTGATGCCGAACTTGATTCTAATTTGTCGTAATGTTACCTAACCTAACATGATTTACGCAACAACAGCGAATAACAGTGCTATAGTGACTAAATTGTTTTTTATAACTAACCTATATATACAGTAGGTCTTATAAGAAATACCCTACGTACTACATATTCAGACCATCAAATTTCCGCATCGTTTTCGTTCAATCATTGGTTCTAGCGACCTTGAAAAACCAATGGGCGCCCTTCCGTCACTGTACCCAAGTTTGTCCTCGCGTCGTGGGCGCTATTGGCCGATTCGTCATGCCGACAATCGAGGCAATATGCTGAGAATCCAAAAATTTCCAGTCGCCCTGGATGCTACGGGAAGATGGGTGAGCCTGGCGAGAAATGAGAAAATAACGTCGGACGCAAATATACTCGGATTTCAGGTTAATTCTGTATACAGGTAACATACGCGGAAGCCAGATACGAGTAACAATCATGCTTAAATAGAGATTTTACGTTGTTAAAGGAATTGACTAGAAAGCATATGGCGTGCATACACCCTCAGCTTCGATTAAAAAAAAAATTCTGGAAACGAAAAGAGTCCCAAGTTAATCAGAAACCATTATTAATGCTCTGTTGGCCCACTCCCCTCCACTTCACGAAAATTAGTTGAAATCCAGCAATAATGGTTTGAGATATTTCGCGGACAAAGAAGACTAACACGATCAAATAAAATATCCTGTAACCAACCTTGCCGGGGTAACTGAAATAATCACTAACCTCATACTAAATATGTTAAATAATTTCTTGCACCAATTGCTAATTTTATTCACATATGTGTAAAGACTGTTAAAATGTTGACTATGAATCAAAGGTGATACGGTTAAAAGAAAAAAAAAACGCGACTAAACCATGATCATAAACACAGTTCTCATTCTACGCCAAAAAAAAAAAACTATCAGAACCACACGTTGTATGTCATAATGGAAAATATTAGAAAACACCCACATACATCCTAACATGAAAAAGAGTAATAATGAAAACAAAGTGAGACGTATGCGTAGTTATAATACTAAAATGCATAGCTTTAAATAAAAATAACAGATATACAATTGGTGCTACAAGCACACAAAATACATATAACAGTAACCGAAAAGCAGAGAAATCGGAAGCAATAAATTAGCAGAGGGAGAAAGAAAGAACAATGGTAGAAATAAATAATAAGCGTGTCTGAAAAAAAAAAAGTACTGTTTACATTTCCGACGGTAAGTACCGAGTCATTTGCTACTCTTTTGTTCATTCTAACATAAAAACAAAACTCAGCAATCTTTCTTACAATGATAACTGAAGCAAATTGGTGGCCGATTAGCAGGTCTCAAGCATTCCGATATCAGAGCCTGCTTTTTCTTTGCAAATTTCTACTGCTTATTTTCATAAACGCATACGCACAGATTAATAAATATATTACAAAATTTATACCTGCGAATTATCACGAGGTCGTTTCAAAATTTTTTTTGAGGAAACGAAATGATAAAAGTAAAATAAAGGTTTTAGTTTTCTGAAAAAGAAAGCTATTGTGAGGCTAGAGGCTGCAAATTGGTATGTTCATCATCCGCCCTCCAATCATCAAACATACCAAATTGCAGCCCTCTGGCCTCAGTATTTTCATTTTTAGTTAAGGTTAAAGTTAGCCATAATCGTGCTTCTGGCAACGATATAGAATAGGCCACCACCGGGTCATGGTTCCAGAAGTTTCATGGGCCGCGGCTCATACAACATTATACCGAGATCACCGAAGATAGATCTATTTTCGGTGGCCTTGATTTTACGCTGTAGCTGCTGTACAGGAAACTCGATTGCGCCGAAAAAAACTCCGGCGCATTTTTTACTTGCTTATATTCACTTCGACTCAGAACTAATATTCTCATTCCTACTTTCTTATCCGGGTTTAATATGCAGACCACTCTGATATCGTCGTACCATAATTAAAATTTTTATTAGTACTCAAAACGAATAATAATCAAATTTTGCTATAATTATTACTATCATTATCATTTTTATTACTACTCAAAGCAAGCTTACATTCTTACATAATAAGCCTAAAATACCATCAACCTGAAAAACCAACCTCCGCAAAGATGAATACCCATGTATGAAAGTAGAGTAAATTGAGAGAAGAAAATAACTGATAAATACCTGTTAAGAAAAAAAAAACAGGCAAATTAACAACGTAGCATCCACTTAGAAGGCACCGAAGGAGTGGAATCTAGTGTGATATATCTTTGTCATTCGTCGCACCAGCAGCCAACAGCTGAATGCTATACGAAGCTGGAAGACGCTAAATCAACGTCAGGACTATACATGTTTCATTAGAAAGAATCATTCAAAGTCCAGAGACGTAATGGCACTAACCTAATGGCGCTAAATAGACGGCCACTAATGTAAAGACAACGTATGGCTCGCCATGGCAAAAGACAAAAATAAAATACAATAAAAAATCTGGAAATAATTTAAAAGTAATCTGAATAGCTAAATCTGCAACAATGATAATTAGTTTCGACAGAGGCACAAATATTTAATATGCTGGAAATATTGTTATAACCTTGGCTGTGTCATATCTAAGAAAAAAAGCTATTGTAAAATCTCGAGCTGCAGTTTAATTTGTGCCCTTCTCTGTTCTCCTGTACCTACAAATAATTCCCTCAATATCCACAAACTTATCGATAACTACAAATCCTTACTTTTACTCGTAGTCTGTTGGCTTTCAGGTCTCATTACAACCCACTGCCACTTAAACTATCCCACCAATTGTTGCTGAGAATTTCATTTTTTCTCTACAAGCTACCTGCGTTAATCCCGTACTTCTAAATTCTTCCTAATCTAACATGGGAATAATTCGAGATTACTTTCTTTGGCATTAAGAACAGAAAGGGCAGCTTTTAGCTAAAAGTTTAAGCTTACAGGTAAGCAACACTAAACACGAACGAAGAAGGAATTTCTCGAGAGAGGGCTTAATTATAAAGTCAGTTAAAGACACTTTTTAGAATGTCCTAGCAACTTCTTCTCTCTTATCTTTGGAATACAACAAATCTAATGTCACCTTTAACATTTCCCGAAAGCTCAGCTGAGCCTCAAGCATAACTGTAAGAAATTACAGCTCTTGCAATGTGAATAAGTCTTCTGTAGTGATTTGCGGAAAACTGTGCTGTAAAGGAAAGTGGTACAATATGGAGTGAAAATTGATTCATGGGCATTATTTTTCCATTTAAGATCACGAGAAAGTGATGATAGCAAATAAAATTGATTCATGTTTGCAGGTAATGCTTCAAGTTCTTCCTTGTCATACAACACATCAAAATCTCTCAGACCTATAGCAGCCGATTAATATAGCTATTTCAGAATTACCCCCTTTTGTTTTTGGTTCTTTTTTCCTACAGGCATAAACCATTTATTGCAACATATAAAAAGCACTGCAGATTTCCCTCTAGACAAACGCAGATAGGCTACTTATCCCAGATAAGTAGCCTACGCGATCGTTTCTTTTTCACGCTTCACTGTAAGCCTCCGCGAATCTTTTTTTTTTTACGTTATTCGTTATCATGAACTAGGTATTCCAGATATTTTGCCTAAGCTACGTTGTTTTTCACCTCGGCCATTTGAGGCCACTTATTTCAGATGCGCAACCAGCGGAATTTTCAAACTCTTCCAGCGCAGGTTAATTATTCCAGACTGAGCAGTGTTTTTTTTTATCTGCTTCAAAAAAAAAAAAAAAAAAAAACAATTATTATATATATTCTGCCTCCGAGACAGTTTTTCAACCTCTTCCATCATAAGTCACTTATTTTAGATACATTGGGTAAGGGAAGTTTTATCACCCTCTTCCAATAAAGCCAGTTATTCCAGATGTGTTGCCTTCCCCTTTTATTTATTTATTTTTGTTTACCTCCTTCAATCACAGACCAACTAATCCACTACAAAAGCAGTTGCTTTTTACTCTTTCTCTACGACCACGTAATTCAAAGGGATAATGGTTAAGAAGTACCGAGAAGTCCTTCCTCTTCCAGCAAAAGCCATCGATTCCAGACATTGCCAAATCAGTGGTTTCTTCCTCTTCCAGCGTTGAGCCACTTACTGGAGGCAGGCCGGCAGGCAGGAACAACCCCAGCAGCAGGGGGTTAACAGGTGCTCCTGGTGCGTTATTTAACGTTTGCAAATGTAATTCTATTAGCGAACAAGCACAACACCCTCGAAGCAGCTCAATCATGGCTGACGGCCCGGCTCCTCAGTCGCCATGGATCACGGTCTTTGGATTTGTGGTCGAAAAAAAATTTTTTTTTTACCTACGTTTGTTAGACTTTTGACAAACTTCGTTTTAATTATTCTAACTCCTGCAATCATAATCACGACAATTATTCCAGATTTCAGTTGCTTTTTTTGTGTTTAGATTTTTTTTTCTTTTTACAGTGGTTTGGGCGACCGAAACAGTGCTATTATCCATAAAAGCGGAGAAGAATCACACAGAAACCCTTCACGAAATCGATTAAGGTCTTCAAAGCAGGGTTTTATTCCACCCCTGGCGTCATGGCCGAGACATATTCGGTAGCCGCAGGAGGTGACTGTCATCTCTCTGGCACCTGACTGTTCGGAAAATAACCGCCTGTTACGATGCATAAATCCAAGTGGACAAGCGATATTAGCCTCTACATACACTCACGGTGGGATTCCGTGCCTTCTGCGTCTGTTTTGTTTGCCGTCAAAGGCAACAACGCCGTGAAAAACATGGGTTCTGTGTCGGAGAATGAATGTGGCAGTGACTAAGGTCGTGTTTTTTTTTTTTTTATTTCTCTGAGACCACAACTGATGAGGGGAGATGACTTTAGAGGTGGAATTATATATATATATATATATATATATATATATATATATATATATATATATATATATATAATATATATATGCATATATATATGTATGAGCAAATCCCACAGGAAAATAGACAGGCAGAATTCAAGTAGTACCAAGCGCTTTCACGTTTATTGAAAAAGACGCATCGTCAGGGCACAAATGAGACGTGAGACACAAATATGAAGAAGGTTACAAAGTAAACAAATAGAACAAGAAATACCAGATGGTCAGTTGTCAAAGGGTAATAAACAGAAAGTTAATCCAGGATAATCCGGGATCGAGCTGTCACAAACTGAACCTAAGACCAAACAAAATGACATACTAAAGTTTGAAACACAAAATCTAAAAAACATGCCTATAACCTTGAATACCAGATGGTTAATTGCCAGGGTTAAAAGAAAAGGTTAATCCACGGCAAATCCGGGATCACGCGGTCTAAACTAATCCAAATATATACTTAACCATAGAAAGGCAGAATATTGCCCATTCAAATTGCAGTAACGTATAAAAATTAATATCAATTTTGCTTATATTTTTAACTTTTTTAATTATTAAAGCATCAAGTTTGTAAACAAGACTTAAATTTAGAACACTTTCATTATTTGACTTAATAAAACAAGATTCGATGATATTCCTTTTAACTTTTTGTGTCATTGCACGGGACTAAGGTCTTGCTTTACTCCATAAACTTGATGCTTTAATAATTAAAAAGTTGTTGAAAATATAAGCAAAATTGATATTAATTGCATACGTTACTGCAATTTGAATGGGTGCTATTCCGTTTTCCTTATAATTAAATATATTTAGTTAGTTTGTGACCGTGATCCCGGATTTGCCGTGGATTAACCTTTCTTTAACCCTGGCAATTAGCCATCTAATCAGGTTATACATGTTTTTGGATTTTTGTAAGCCTAAACTTTAGTATGTCATTTTTGTTTGGTCTCAGGTTCAATTTGAGCAGCTCGATCCCGGATTATTGGATTAACTTTCTGTTTATTACCTTTGACAACTGACCATCTGGTATTTCTTGTTCTATTTGTTTACTTTGTAACGCTTCTTCATATTTGTGTACTCATTTTGCCCCGACGACTCGTCAATAAACGTAGAAAGCCTTGGTACTACTGAACTTCTCCTGTCTTTTCCTGTGGGATTCGCTTGTATACACTGAAGTCACGTGCATCTACTGTGATTTTTAAGCATATGTATGCTGTATAGAAGATATATGATTTTATCTAAAGGAGCTACTAATTTCTTAGAATGAATGAAAAACTCATGCAAAATGCCCAACGCATATCTCTCTCTCTCTCTCTCTCTCTCTCTCTCTCTCTCTCTCTCTCTCTCTCTCTCTCTCTCTCTCTATATATATATATATATATATATATATATATATATATATATATATATATATATATATATATATATAATATATATATAATATCCAGACATGCGTTGGGCATTTTGCTTGTGAGTTTTTATTCATTAAAGAAATTAGCAATAACTTTACATAAAAACATTTATATATATAAACATATATATATATATATATATATATATATATATACTATATATATATATATATGTATATATATATTTTAATATTTATGTTGTATTGCTGTTAACAAAGGCTAGGTTAATAATACACCACTAGATTCCTCACGAAAAGTGTTTAAGACACTGAGTTGTCTAAGGCACAGAAGTGTGACTGGGGTACCAAATCCGCAGTTATGTACGGGTACAAATATATTTAAAAATATATCTCTACAGAGAGCTTTCGGAGTATCTGTTCGGACAGAACAGAAGATTCCCAAAGCTCTCTGCAGAGATATTTTTAAATATATCACACATAACTGTAGATTTAATTCTCATTCAAGACTCATGCTCTCTATAAGTATTTTTAATTAAATAATGTGACTGCATTGCATGATGACAGGCAGAAGCAGCCGATCGAGACTACAAAATCTACCCCAAAGCCAAATCAAAGTCCTTCAAAGAAGGCATCGTACTTTACCCCATTCAAATGGGAAAAAAGCACGTTAAAAGAAAAAAAACTGCGTTATGACATACAGATAATTCATGCACTATGGACAAAAACAGGATTAAAGGAAGTTGAAACTTTCAATCCTTTGAAATTATTTCTGGACAAAAATATCTCTTCTTTTAATTACTGTAATATTTTAAAGTAACAATAAACAAGATTATGACACATGCCTAAACATCCCCATATTGTAGGGGTCATCCCTATGTAAAAAATGATGTTCCTGTCACTGTTCCCATTCTGAATAAATAGTTTCGAAAAAGGAAAAACATAGGACACAAGCGTAAACTTAAAGAGCATTGGGCAGTCCTTATTGGGGCGGCCTCCATGTATGATGTGAATAACTTTCGATGTTCACCACTGTGAAGTCTACGGCCACCGTCCTCCCTATTTCAAAGACAAATGGCCTCTCAGATTGATAATAAAATCATTAAATTGAACTTTTGGCCTTGAAAATGATTTATAACGTAATTTCTAGTGAAAAGCTGCTTTACCTAGGCTTATCTTTTCACTGGCTAGGTGTAGCCATTTGAAAGAAGATGGTGTATACACGCACAGTCCCTTTTTTTTTTTTACATACCAAATATACAACCTTCGATAGACAAGGCATCATAATAATTACAAAAAATAAGTGAAGGATAAAAAGAATGAATCTGAGATTGGCAGGCACCATGGACGACGAACAACGAATATCAGCTGAAAGGGGCTACAGCGATATTATCATTTTTATACTGTGTAAAGACTGAGATAGTCATGGCTGCCTATTTCTTTAAAAAGAAACATGCTGAATGATATAGGGAAAATTGAATGGAGCAGAGCTGAGTTTCTGAAAGTAAATGGGAAGAAGGAATGACTGAATGCTAACTCTTACAAACAGGATCACCTATAAAATGTTTGTGAAAACACACACACACAAATATATATATATATATATATATATATATATATATATATATATATATATATATATATATATATACAGTATATATATATTCATTATTGTGCGTTTTCATTTTATATATATATATATATTATATTATATATATATATATATATATATATATATATATATATATATATACTGTATATATTATTTGCATAATAAAAATAGGCGATACAGAAGCTTGCAGCAAACCTCAGGGTTTGGGTAATCGGCAACAATCAATTAGGTCTTAAAACTAAGTAAAATAATTTAACGAGTGAGCGAGCCTTCGACGGATATTACAATATCTTTCCAGATTTCTATAACTAACCTAAAGAATTTAAATTTTCATGCTATTATTTATTTCTGATAAGCCTGATGACCTTTTAGCCTTATGCTTAATCAACAAAATTACCAAAACCTGATAGAGCATCCAGTTCAGTTGAATGTTAGTGTGGATATATCTCTAATGTTGACCAAAAAAAAAAAGTAGAGGAAAACATGCATAAACTCATAAAATATCAAACATATGTTCTGAGCAAATATAAAAAAATTATTTGGAAATAAAAAAGGAAAGGACATACCACAAAAAGGACAGAAAGAAGAGATACGGCTTCCACGAGTAAGACTGAAGATTAAGCATGAAGGATCAATGACAAATTATCCATACTTGGCGGTGAAGCAGACACGAACTTAGAGCACATAGAGAGAGAGAGAGAGAGAGAGATGAGGGATTACCATGTCGAGAACCTCTTGTTTTGATGGTATACTCAAAATGAGTAATGAAAATTCAGGAGCCGAATTTCTCTCTAACGCCCTCTCTCTCTCTCTCTCTCTCTCTCTCTCTCTCTCTCTCTCTCTCTCTCTCTCTCTCTCTCTTTCTAACTGCGACTGACACCAGCTGACTAACAACCAGGTACAAAATTCACAGCTTAGGCCAACAGACTATTCATCCTTCCTCGTCAGGTTCTAGTATCGAAAATGGTACCCCGCTTTATAAGAGAAACGCGCTTACCACTGCACCACGCGGCAAGAGTGTATACGTGCGTATGAGAGAGAGAGAGAGAGAGAGAGAGAGAGAGAGAGAGCAATAAAATTAAAATGGTTAAAAACAAACGAAGTCAGAAGACCATGCATGTGCGCAAGCATACAACTGAGAGAGCGAGAGAGCTCAACACTCGTATACGTACAACGAAAATCC
>NC_089752.1:7088000-7098000 GCF_040412425.1 Macrobrachium rosenbergii
TAAAACTTCCTCAGTCTCCTCCCTGTACCTTAAAGCATCCTCACTCTCCTCCCGGTACCTTAAAACCCCCTCAATCTCCTCCCGATACTTTAACACTTCCTCAGTCTCCTCCCTGTACCTTAAAGCATCCTCACTCTCCTCCCGGTACCTTAAAACTTCCTCAGTCTCCTCCCTGTACCTTAAAACTTCCTCTTCTCCTCCCGGTGCCTTAAAACTTCCTCAATCTCCTACCGGTACCTAAATCTGCCTCCTTTGGTTCTCCAGCCTTCCTCTCATGACACCTGAACTTATCTCCCACTATACCTCAATTTCTCTCGTCTGGCGTCATCGCATGTACTTCTCTCTCTCTCTCTCTCTCTCCTGGTATATTAATCAGTCCATTCCGACACTAATATCATATTAATTTTGGTACCTCAATTTCTCTCTCTTTTGATACCTCAATCTCTTCTTCTGTTGTCTTAATTCTATATTTTGTTCCCTCAGACTCATTTTTTGGTACCTCAGTCTTTCGTATATGGTACCTGATTCTTTCCCTGGTAAATCGGTGTCACAATCCTGATATCTACCTCACTATTTTTTCTTCCTTCGATACCCTCAATCTCTCTTTCTTTTTTATTTATTTTTTTTTGCCCCCTAATGCGAAGAGGTTGGCCAAAAATGCAATAATTGCTCTGCTCAGCAACATGATCCAAATGAATTTCAAGGTTATATAAATTAACAAGCTTCAGAGGTCGGATTCAAAAACAACTACAACAATAAAAATAATAATAATAGTAATAATAAATAATAATAATAATAATAATAATAATAATAATAATAATAATAATAATAATAATAATAATAATAATAATTGTAGTAGCAGAACTTTGATAAACAAGTTGGTATCTAAATAACTAATTCTCTCACGTATTGTTGGCGTACCGAAAATTGCACCCAAAAAGAAGACACGCTGTGTACCTTCCGTTTCCGATCACGATCATTCTGAGTCAAAAATATTAGACCCTCTTTTACTTCTCTTTTGTATTTTTCACCTGCCTCTGTACACTTCGTCAAGTCTTTGATACTATGTCATAGAAAATATACAGTATATCAGTAAGTATTTATTTATTTGTATTTACATATATACATATATATGTGTGTGTGTGTGCACGCGATTACCGGTATAAACAGTAATTTTCACCTCACCCGCTGAACATGCATTGTATACATAAATCATATACATAAGGAGGGCATATATATATATATATATATATATATATATATATATATATATATATATATATATATATATATATATATATATATATATATATATATATATATATATTATATATATATATATATATATATATATATATATATATATACAAATGATACATACATATACATATGCATATACATATAAGCGCACAAAATGAAAAACAAATAAATTAAAACGACCTTTCAGACGAAATAATAAGTTTCCTTTTCAGCGCTTTACCGCAGAATCTAAGCACAAACTTATTCAATAAAGTGGAGAGCGCCGTCAGCCGCGTCGCCGCTCCGAACGTCCATTAGAAGACAGTACGCGATTACTGTCAGGGACCTTGTTCGAAGTCCGGCTGTTAATACACTTTTCAACAGTGACAGGGCTGAAACGACCGCAAATTAGCGTCGTGTAATTACATATTACTTCTGTCAAATGACCTGTAGCCGCAAACTCTCCTATCACCTAAATCCTAGGCGAGCCACACTGGGTAATTCCATTAATTTCATTCACAAATGAATTAGCCCAATTGCACATATCAGTCTCTGCAATGTTGTAGTTCTTCGTCTTTTTGTTTCGATGTACCTACCAACGTCCACAATTTTCTTTCTTAATAATAATAATTTTCACCGGGTCGTTTCGTAACGAACAGAACAATTTTCATAGTTGTGTTACTTAACCAACAACAAAAAATAATAATATGGTAATAATACTAACGTATACTGTATAATCTATTTGTGTACATCTACCCCACGGTAATGATATGTTGTCGAAATTATTTACGTGGCAATAATGTAATTCATACAATATATTCAACAAGAAGTCCTTAGGTAAAAAAAAAAGAAGTTATGTTTTCGACGAATACTGACATGACGCCTGCACTTTCAAACATACATAAACATTCATACATACATACATATATGTGTGTGTGTATGTGTGTGCGCATAACTCACATTAGTAGGTAAAGTTTTGATACAAAATACCATGAAGGAAAATGAAACAGAGGACACGTTTCAGACCGATTCCATCTATTGGGAGATTTTCAAAAGAGCTGGTACATGGGAAAGAGATTTGCATTATGTATGCTAGCATGAAAATTCTCATCCTAATGTATACCCACACACACACACACACCTCATCCTTTGCTCTATTTCTTTAATGGTAATCCATATACTCAGATATATATGCCGGTGATACATGGAAAACTCAGATTTTACATAAAAGAACAATGTGGTTAATTGAAATCATAGTGTTCTTTTATGCTTGAAATCTAAGATTTTCCATGTATACCTAACTATCTACTAGTATATGAATTCCACCATTAAAGAAAAATAGATAAGGATGAGAAATAAATAAAATTTTTATTATTTATATAGACAGTTATATATATATATATATATATATATATATATATATATATATATATATATATATATATATATATATATATATATATATATATATATATACATTCATGCAATATTTCTTACTACTTCCAGGACTCCGTAACCCTGGACACAATTTTACTTTTAAACTTGCACTTAGCTCAGAATCAATTACCAAACTTATTTGCCTATTTATCTGTAATAACGAAAGAAGCATCATATACTCTCATTTACAAATTATAATATGTTTTTGCTTCAAGCTCTTGAAAGAAGTTAAAAATAAACACTCCAACTTTTCGCATTACAAAATACATCTGAAATAAGTAAGCAAAGAGTGACTGGATTTCTGGAACATAAACAAAAATAGAACAAGTAAAAAATGCTCCGAAGTTTCTTCGGCGCAATCGAGTTTTTTGTTCAGCGTATAATTAAGACCACCGAAAATAGATCTATCTTTCGGTGGTCTCCAGTCTAATGCTGTATGAGCTGCGGCCCATTAAACTTTAACCATGTCCTGGTGGTGGCCTGCTCCTATATCGTTTGCCAGAAGGACGGAGTATGGCTAACAACCTAAATAAAATGAAAACTACTGAGGCCAGGGGCGCAATTTGAGTATGTTTGATGATTGGAGGGTGGATGATCAACATACCAATTTGCAGCCCTCTAGTCTCGATAGTTTTAAGATCTGGGGGCGGACGGAAAAAAGTGCGGACGGACAGACAAAGCCGGCACAGTAGTATTCTTTTCAGAAAACTAAAAACGAGTTGGAAGATTAATTGAAAACCAGCACATATATAATAATGCATGAAATAAATACGCTAAGATAAAAAAAAAAATTACTGAATACATGTAAACTTTCCATAGCGCTAAAAATGTAATTGTATAAGAGCACACCGAATATATAAACCACAACTCCTTGCCTGAAATTAGATCTCTTTATTTCCCTTTGTTTAATCTGCTGCATCAGTCATTTTTTCCTCGGTAATTACTTTTTTTTATTTTTACCTATTAATTAATGGTGCAGGTGATGTATACGACAGCGGTCCTGAGGGTAACTCAATACACGCCGGCGATATCTTGCTGTATAGCAATAATAAATATTCGCATAATAAATGGTTTCATCTAAGCACAGAAGGATTCGTTACTGAGGAAGACAATTTCTAAGGCTTCAAGGCGAAGTATGTTCGGATAATGTTAACAACACAGAAAGTATTTTAGTTGAAAGCAAAGGGAAATGCGTATGTATAAGCAAGAAATACAACAAAAAGGATATGTATGTGTATATATATATATATATATATATATATATATATATATATTATATATATATATATATATATATAAATATATAATATATAATTTGTATAGCCTACACGCGCGCATGCAATATACATGCATACAAATATAATATATATATTATATATACATGAATATAAAATATGTATTTGTATATACAGTATTTACATGTAATGAATATACATGACTGCTTACATTACGTACGTTCATTTATATTTCTCATCGTCAATACGGTCTTAGAATTCTAAGCAGAACAAAGAAGTTAAAACAAAATATTCATTATTTGCAGATCTGGAACAAGATTAATACAAAACAATATATATATATATATATATATATATATATATACATATATATAATATATGTATATATACATATATATAATGTATGTGTATACACCTAAAAGGATTCCTTGTTGATAACTTGCTCATGAACTTGAGATAGTTTGTTTTTATATATTGTGCAAAGAAAGGATAGTATAAAAATCAACGCTGGGCTTTTTAACAAATGAAAAGGAATCTCTGCATACTAAATACAATACCTAAAAAAATGATAAATAATATGGTATTATAGCGGAACTTGAATAACTTGTTCGGGCATGCATTATTAGTCCTCAAATAAAATTGAGAAATGCTGCCTCTTTAGAAAAAAATTAATTGTTGTCTGGTTAAAATCGTTATGCAGCTTCGCAAATCGCCTACCTTATAGTGGAAAACTATCGGCATTGTTAAATGATTTCTCTTAACGCCTAATTCCTAAGTTAAAACTCCGAATGAAATTGGCAAAATTTAAGTCATGCCGAAAAATCCAAAATGTACTTCACGATGGCAAAAACCTCATCGGCGTTTCCTGAATCAATCATGTGAAACAGGTCGTTTTTAATTTCAAATAAGTAAAAAATGCGCCAAGTGAGTTTTCTGTACAGCCACTACAGCGTATACTGAAGGCCACCGAAAATAGATGTATCTTTTCGGTGGTCTAGGTATAAAGCTGTATAAAACCGACCCATGAAACTTTCTTACATGGCCCGGTGGTGGCCTATCCTATATCGTTGCCAGAAGCACGATTGGCTTCATTAACCTTAAATAAAATAAAAATTACTGAGGCTAGAGGCTGCAATTTGGTATGTTTGATTGGAGAGGTGGATGATCAAACATACCCGATCTGCAGCCCTCAAACCTCAATTACAGATCTGGATGGACCCCGGACAGAAAAAGTGCGGACGGACAGACCGACCAGGCACAACAGTTTTCTTTTACAGAAAACTAAAAAAGATATAAATTTGATAGTATATTCGGGACAGAAACGTGAATTTCCGATCTCTCTTACCGCAAACTTTAGTTTTTAATATTCCTGCTTATGACGAAAGAAAGAACGAACTCTCGATTATGCAAAAACGAAACCTTTAATCCTCTACAATCCAGATAAAAAAGATTTCGACTGCGAAAATTCCTGAAGACTAACGATTCATTTTTAATATCAGTCAGGTTAACAGATACGTCTAAGAATATTACAAAGGTGAATGTCGCAGATTCTTATTGAAAAGAACCACCCTCCGACAGGGGGTGTGAATAAGTTGGCACTTTGACCTTAGGGGGTTAAGCTACGCCCCTTTTTCCCTTTTTCTTTATTGCTGTTTTCCCCGGCCCGGGCTACATAAAGGAAGGCACTGGGCTTTGGATTTATTAAAAAAAAAAACTCAATTTGGGAAAAGAATACAGCGCTCACGATAAAGTACATTCTCAATCCATTCGGAACCATTTTTGTGGATAAGCTTTCTAATCTTTCCACTCACTTTTAGCACTGTTGTACTATTTGGCGTATTTTTGACGACTGTATAATCTCTTATTTTTAGATGGCGCAGGCTCAAAAAATTGCGCAAAAAAAAAAAAAAAAACACACCAATGAAGGATGGATCAGCCTTTTCAATAAAAATGTCCACTATTCAGGGAACACTGGAGGTAGAGTCACCATACTGAAATGTCAGTGTCTATAATGGTATGCTGATTTGATAACTTGATTTAAATCTTATTAAATTTCATTTTAATTTCATTTTAACTACACCATCTTGGATTTGTTACCCATTATTTTGAAGCCTTCTTTGGAGTAATCCAAACGAATAAAACTGAATAATAGTAAAAGCCCTTTTTCATTTATAATAAATATATGTAAAATGGAAAATTAAGAATATATATATATTTTACATATATACATATATATGCACACAAACAGACACACACACACACACACACACACATATATATATATATATATATATATATATATATATATATATAGACAGATAGATATATATACATATAGACAGAAGATAGATAGATATTAGGATATATATATATATATATATATATATATATATATATATATATATATATATATATATATATATATAACAACAGTGGGAAATGTGAATTCAGAAGTAGGTAAAGTCATTAGTACTGTTGGACATACTTTTGAAAATAATGAATCTTGGAGATAATTCAAATGAACTGAATGATTTAAAAAAAATAATTGAAATGAATTCCAAAGAGATGTTTCGAACGAAATTTTTTTCCGGAAAAATCGATGATTACCTCAAAAATAAATTATCCCATTAATATCATAAAGTACGAGGCTATTAGAATGTTTACCCTAAAAATGTAGTGATTTTCCGGAAGAACTTTTCTTTTAAAAACTAAGTAAAAGAAAAAGTATATACTCTCACTATAATTTTTTGTTTTAGAAAGGTTAATTTCGACAGAAAACCACAGCTCTATCTAAAAGTAATGAATATCTCTCAAAAGATTATTTTTCTCTAAAACACTGATAATCAACTCCAGAAAGTCGCTGTTTACTTAAAAAAATATATATAGACATTCTCTAAAAAGGAATGACACCTCTGAAAAGTGTTCAATTAAGAGAGAATTTTTTGGCTCAAAAATTAACAACTGGATCAAAACAACATTCGCCCCCCAACCAAAAAAAAAAAAAAAATCTAAAAAGTAATTATTTATGAAAGCAATAACTAAAAAAGTACCGATTACCTCAAAAAGATTACGGTGTAAAAATGTAAATATTCGCAAAATAAACATTAATTAAAAGAGAGCATTTATGTTGGAAAAACCGACGAGTTCCATCATCTGCATATCGCATAATAAAACAATTGTGAAGACGGTTTATCAGGCTGAGCAACAGTACTTTAGGAAATGGGCTTAACGTCTGCTTGCTTTCAAGACGATGTCAATGCCTTGAAACTCCGTACATTCAAATCACTTTTATAAAGTAACTTCAAGAAATAAATCACTTTTGTACAGTACCTTTAAGAAATAACGTAATTTTCCTTTGAATACAAGTTCACACACACACATTCGCATACACACACACATATATATATATGTGTGTGTGGATATACACATCTATATATCTTTATAAATTGATATCAAGATACACATACCTAACTGCAGATTAAATGTAAAAAACCTGTGGTTAATGAAAATCTTTTCAAGAAATCATGAATGATTTATAATAAATATTTCATGAGCACGAAGATTGCATATCAGCTACAAGAATTACTCGATCTGGGAGGAAGCATGTAGTGAAGAATTAACAAGACTTTTACTCATGCCACTCTTCTAATCAGTATGGATATAATTACCACAGATGGCATGATAACTGGCGCTGTCGTTTCCCATGGAATGACACCAAACGAGGTTTTGTTTGTGATTATCTATATGCATGAATGTGTGTAAGTGTACTTTCTCTCTCTCTCTCTCTCTCTCTCTCTCTCTCTCTCTCTCTCTCTCTCTCTCTCTCTCTCTCTCTCTCTCTCTGTGTAATCTATCTCTACTACCTATATATCTATACATTTATTATCTATATATATATATATATATATATATATATATATATATATATATATATATATATATATAATATATATATATATATATATCTCTATATATAATATATATATATATATATATATATATATATATATATAATATATATATATATATATATGTTATATTATATATATAAATATATCATATATATATATATATATATATATATATATATATTATACATATATATATATTTTGCAGTTGTTATACATCATTACTATATGTCATATAATTTTTATGTTTCGTATCTATCTATGTGAAATAAAAAAAAAGTACCTCTTCGTTCGGATGGCATCTTAAAATCACGCTTGGTATAACATAACAATATAGCAAATATAAAACTATACTCAAATTAGAAAAACTCGCAAATACATATTTTTCAAGAAAGACAACTTTTATATGACAGAAGGAAAAGAGGAAAACTTCATAGAGATTTTTCGTCTTGAATAATCTTCTAGTTAACTTTGAGAATATCAGTGATAAATTTTTCTTTGTGCAATAAAACACGTGTATACTTCGCAAACATTTATTCAAGTATTAAAAATAATTTGTAACAGATGATTACAATGCACACATGCACACGAGCAACAATACAAGTGTTATAGCATAAATATAACGGTTTAATTACTGATATTATTGGGAAATTTAGCACTTTCTCGCACTTGTATCGAACTGCACAGACGAGCACTTTTCCAATCGGTCGTTATTAAACGAGAGTTTATAAGTTTTTGCAGTCATTCAAAACATTTACGATCGCCTACAATAACCTACAACTCGAACACTCAGACAGGCAGCGAGCCTCCTGCCAAACAAACAGCAGCACCTGCGCCCCCCCCCCCGCCCCCATGTTTCAAAAAAAAAAAATAAATAAAAAATGCATTCTTCATAACGGTCACTCAAGGGCACAGACGAAAATTACATTCAGATTCAGAACTCTTTTCTTATGCCTTCGTTTTTTTTTCTTTTCTTTTCTTTCATTTGAGCCGATTCTTTTCACTTTAAATCCCATTTTTGAGCTTTATTCAAGGAATGGCTGTTAGCTTCCATTAAGTCAAACAACGGCAATAAGGTTTTGTTCTATGTCAGATAGTTCTGTTCGACTGACGAACAATGAAATGAACTCCATCAATAACAGTTCTATTTCCGTATTTTCTTTTGTAATGCATTCCAAAGTGATTTTTGAGGGTCAGGAGAGCGAACAAAACATTTTCCTCCTCTACTTATAGCACCCCAACTCATGTTTTTCAAGCCTAATGATAAACAGCGATTTTCCATCCTCACACTGACTGACCAACAGTTTCAAGTTAACAGTCTTGACTGCTTCCACATTCTCAGAACATCAGTCAATGGCCGTATGATAGTATCATCACACAATGAAAATACCGAATTAACGCGGTAAAAGTCACATGCAAAATAAACAAAATAAATAGAAAACATACATCGAAACATTTTTTTTTTTTTTGCATATCGGTTTCCTTCATTTTGTCAAGAACCTCAGAACAACAAACATAAAAATTTGTTAAGCTTTTTTCTGTTTTCTTCAGAGTCAGCAAAATTTGTCACAGTCAGGCGCCTTAACTGACTTGCCAATAATATTCGACAGACTTCCTTGAACTTGGCAGAAATACCTGACAACAACTACGCACAGCTGTTCGTGAAACACATAACACTCGATGCAACTGGTTTTCCAAGAGAAAGCACTTCATCCCTAAAGCCTACTGCAGATTTTTCGACAATGTTTTTTTTTCACAACTTCTAAAGGACGGAGGAGTCGTTTACTCAGGCCTCCTCCGCAGGGAAAGACTGCTTTGGCATCCGCTGGCCGCCCTTAACAAGGGATAGTGTCGACGGAGGTGAGGTAATTGTCGGTTGGAGGGAGAACACCAGGCATTGACGGATGGCGACGTGGGTTCCTCCGAGAGAGAGAGAGAGAGAGAGAGAGAGAGAGAGAGAGAGAACACCAGCTGTTACAAACAGGACAGTATAACTCAGCGTTTCTCTTCAGAAACATTTACACTCGCTGCTTCAACACTAACACCACAGAATCTTTTCTTCTTCTTCTTCTTCTCTCCGAACAAAATAGCAAGCAAGCACGTCGCCCCTCTCCGAAGTCACCCACACTTCAAAGGACCACTGGTCGTCAATTTCCAACCCGCGGGAACTCTGCTCGGTTG
>NC_089752.1:7110500-7115500 GCF_040412425.1 Macrobrachium rosenbergii
GCTGTATGAGCCGCGGCCCATGAAACTTTAACGACGGCCCGGTGGTGGCCTATCCTATATCGTTGCCAGACGCACGCTTATGGCTAAATTTAACCTTAAATAAAATAAAAACTACTGAGGCTAGAGGGCTGAAATTTGGTACGTTTGCTGACTGGAAAGTGGATGATCAACTTACCAATTTGCAGCCCTCTCGCCTCAGAAGTTTTTAAGATCTGAGGGCGGGCAGAAAAAGTGCGGACGGACAGACAAAGCCGGCACAATAGTTTTCTTTCACAGAAATCTAAAACATGACAGAAGGTAAGAGAGGAAGAATCTACCCCTTGAATTCGCTCACACTTCATGCCGAGGGACCAGCACCCAAGCAACGAATGAAAATAAGAGAAGACCACCAAAGGAGCACTGCGACTTTTCCTCAGAGCTGAGAGCGGCCAAAAGAGGCTGATCTAACATTCGCCCTCCATAATACGACGATTGCCACTGGCACACTTTTAAGTCATTAACGGCCGACAACATCCGCTACCCGCAAAAGTCTCAAGTACTAAAATGGCAAATGGTGCCATCATATGAAATGCAAAAATAGAAGTTGCTATTCAGACAGCAAGAGAACAAGGGGAACATTATCGCTTTTTTATCATTCGGCGTCTATTAGATGCATCAAACACCCAGGCATTATTCCTGACGCACAAATTCGAGTTTAAATAATACATACATACGTACATACAGACATACATACATACATACAATATATATATATATATATAATATATATATATATATATATATATATATATATATATATATATACATATATATATACACACATCTACATATATATGTACTGTACATATATACATATATGTTTAATATGTTTATATATATGTTTAATTATATAATATATGCCTATATATATATATGTATATATAGATAGTTATATAGACAGATAGATATACAGTATATAGGAACTAATGGACACATGAGCGCGTGTTTCACAGAAATAGATTTCTGACTCACATTGGGATCGAGCCCCGATCTCTCAAATGAAAGGCCAGAGGGATAAATTGGTAGCGCCTGGCCTTTCATTTGAGAGACTGGGGTCGATCCCAATGTGAGTCAGAAATTTTATATAATATCTATAATATATATATATATATATATATATATATATATATATATGTATATATATATATATATATATATATATATATATATATATATATATATATATATAAATAGAAAAAGAAAGTGACTAACGCGTTTCATGAAGACTACAATGCCTCCTTTGAATGACGCAATGAATGAGCACCTGGCGATTAACTGACTATAGTGGGTCGCAGCCACGGTAAACGGCATGGCACATAGCAACCATTACGAATATGAATAAAATCTTGCTGAGAACCGCATGGTTAGCACCTTCTGGAGTCACCCTAAGGGAAAATGTATAGTTGGTGAGTGTATGTACAGTACATATATGCATATATGCATGTGTGTGTGTGTGTGTGTGTGTGTGATATGTATGGGGTATTACACTGCTCGCCTTGCTAGCCTGGAGACCTGGGTTTTAATCCAACATGAGGACAAAGCAATCTAGGAAAAATCTGTTGAACTAATTGTGCTTCTGTTGATATATAAGATAACTGAGGCTGCTGGCCATTAACCACCCCTATTTGCGAATCAATGCAGTCAGCGGATTGCACTGATTCACACCTGGGAGTGATGAATGGCTAGCAACATTATTCAAGATATATACTAGACGTGTAGGAAGAGCAACACCTGTAGTCATCTCCATTAAGAAGAAAAGGTACATAGGTGCACAACTTATATGTCTGCGTAGTATTAGTAATAATTACCGTTAACGTGCAGGGTTAGGTTTTCCTGCCATCCACTTTTAAAATGTGGAATTCAATGCCTTCCTCTGTGTTCGTTATCTATCTACTCTCTGACCATTTATAATGAGGGAACCACGACGTGAAAATCAACTTTTAAAGAGCTTCATTACTTCATTAAGCATTCTCATTTCCATTCCGACTATCAGTATCGGTATTCAGTAACGGTGATATGATGAAGTATGTGGTAGGTTTTGTGATGCAACGGAAACCGGTGCCTTTTCATTGCTATTAATGAGAAATAGTTCCCAGAATTCTACCGAATACAGAAGGCACGAATCTCTTCCAGAATTACAAAATATAAAAAAAAAAAGGTTTCAAAACATCCAATCTTAAATTATAATCATAGTAAATACAATACACGTTTTCATTTTTCCGCGAAGTGGCATTTTATTATGTCAACAACTTGATAAGGAAGTTGTTGTCGGGCCCCCCCCCCCTTTTTTTTCGCTGCAAAATATGTACATATCTTGTATACTAATATCCAAAAAATAAGAATATCGATAACTCAAGGCACAGGATAACTTCAATAAACGAGTCTACTTACCAAATTCATTAAAATTCAGTCAGAGAAACAGACGCATTACTCACCTGTAAAAGAAAAAAAATAAAATGTATTGAACTGTATAAAGATGATCAACTAAAGTAACTAACAACTTGAAGAGTTACAAATTTCATGGATACTCCGTAACATGAATCTGCAAGAGAGTTTAAGGAAAGAGATCTTGCAATAATTATCGTATAAAGTCAATTCCTTTTAAATCTGACAGAAATACATCAAGCAGACTCGTAACAGCAACGCTGGCGACGATAATTTCAACACTGATGAAGACGATAAATAATGTCTGTACTCCATAAATAGTGTCCTTCTAAGGTACTGGCTTCTGAGAACTAAGTGTGGTATGTAATAATAATAATAATAATAATAATAATAATAATAATAATAATAATAATAATAATAATAATAATAATAATACTCACAGTAGCATGATTTGAAATGGAGAAACAAATCCACTGTTACGTATGGGTACGTATATATTCATCTTCAAAAATAGTATCCATATATATATACATACGTATGTATGTATGTATATATGTGGATTTGTTTCTCCAATAATAATAATAATAATAATAATAATAATAATAATAATAATAATAACAATAACAGAAGGATTGAGAGAGCAGTAGCAGACAAACGTAACCACCAACATCGCCACTACCACCATTACTACCCGGCCATTACCTCCACGACCATTACCTGCGCACCGCCATTAGCCTACCTGTCCCTTCCAAAAGAATTTATGAGTGAATGGGTTAAAAGGAGCTTCCTGCCAAATAGAGAAAAAACTTTTTTTTTTTTCTCTCCTTTTTAGCGTTGACGGTGAGGGAGGGGGGGCTATGAGTTCATGGGGATGATGGGGATAGGGATAGGATGTGAGAGGGCATACGTAGTGGAGGAGTAGGCCTTTAGTTTCAGGATGGGTGGAAAAGTGTGTGTGGAAAAGGAGGAAAATGTTCCATGCGGGTAAAAGGTCACTAGAAGCCTAAATCTCTTGTACCTGGCCACACTTCCATCAATATACATCAGTTTCAGTTTGTAAAAAAAAAAAAAAAAAATAAAAAAAAATATATATATATATACAGTATATATATATATATATATATATATATATATATATATATATATATATATATATATATATATATATATAAACAAGTTTAAAACATAATTTAAATCGAATGTAAATTAAATAATACAAATGGGGCTACAGAAAATTTGTTTTTCAGTAAAAACAGGTCAGTTATGAAACCCAACTGCAATAAAAAAAAAAAAAATTAAAACAAAGAAGGACGAAAGTAACAGTTTGAACGTAAAAATATAAAACAAATCTTCGTCATACTTTTATTATTCAAAGTTTTGACAATTTTTACGTTTTTTCAGAAAGTTGATTTTAAAGAGAAAAGACAGCAAACGACATCATTTACGACAAGTAACGAAATCGAAATAAAAAAGTATCAAGAACACTCTAAATGTAAATAAGATCTAAGCCTAATAGAAATGCTTTAGTGTGAGTATGTAAAAAAAAAAAAAAGACTCGGTTATGAAAGTCTGCAAATATAACTGAACTTAGATGTGCAGAAAAGTTGAATTCAGAAAGATCTGGAACATAATTGAATTCAAATGCGACATAAAGCGGACATAAAGACGGGCAAACGCCCAGTTAAACTGAGAGTAAACTATAACTTTAATTTAAATTTGTAAAAAAAAAAACGCTGAAGTTAAAAAACATAGTTGCTCCGAACGTAAAAAAAAAAAAAAAAAAAAAAAAAAATCTGAAACATGAAAACTGACACCAGTGTCATTTAAATGTCAAATGTCCAACTAAAAAGCTGGTCTCAAACACGCTTTAAAGCGAATATTTATCCGAATCAAAAGAAACTAAAGTAAAAAAGGTTTAGAGTATTCTTACACATAATTGTCGAAAAAGTCTCAAATTTAAATAGGTCTGGAGTTACACTACTACTGCCTCCGTTATTATTCTTATAGGATTGAATTGAACTGAACAAAGAATTCTGGTCAAAGGCCAAGCACTGGGACCTATGAGGTCATTCAGCACTGAAACGGAAATTGACAGTAAAAGGTCTGAAAAGAGCAACAGGAGGAAAACCTCGCAGTTGCACTAAGAATCAATTGTCAGAAGACGGTGGAAAGTAAGATGGACGAAAGAGAATATGAAAGGAGGTACAGTAAGAGAAATGAAAGGGGTTGCAGCTCGCTAGGGGCCGAGGGCACGCTGCAAAGAACCTTAAGTAATGCCTACAGTGCACCGCATGAGGTGCACTGACGGCACTAGCCCCCTACCGGGTATTATTCTTATAAATTCATTTTTTACACTCCAGATTTTGGACGTAAATAACTCTTACAATTTTGAAGATAAGAGTTGTCCAAACTGGCACCGCGACAAGAACTTGATGGGGGAACACAACTGCAAAAGAATCTTTTAATTAAATTTTCCTCATATGGAAATAAAAGACAGTACCTTTAGTATCAAATGTGCCGCATTCTAAACTATTTGGAACGGTCGTGTAATGAAGCGGTAAATGTGTAAATGTGTC
>NC_089752.1:7120500-7133000 GCF_040412425.1 Macrobrachium rosenbergii
TATAAATATATGTATATATATAATATATGTACTACATACATACACACACACACACACACACACACACACACACATATATATATATATATATATAATATATATATATATATATATATATATATATATATATATATATATATATATATACCCTCAGTTTTCCCCTTTGATAGGAGGTGGTTCCAGAAAGTTACAACCTTCCAGTAACTAAACAAGTCTTAAGGGGTGAGGAGACTAGTCCGACGACATTTTTCTTCGCCCCAGCAGATGCCTAACCAGCTCACAGTTGGGTGGACTGGTGGGTGGTCGATTACCGGATCTTGCAAACGTGAGTCGAGCACCCCGCTGTCAAGCTACAGCATCCACTAATTAGGATCCCATTGGATTGTTATTTAGGAATCCCTATGACTTGAAAATCCATAAAACAATTCGCATATAAGTAGTAATATTATGAGAAATATCATAATTGAAATAGTATAACCGCAAGTTAATTCTCCATGGATATAACTCCCAGAAATCCCTCAACTTTCAAGGAAATTTAGGTATTATTAATATATAGTAATGACCAAGGGAGTTATTCTTATCACTATTATTGGCATTACTTCACTAAAATCTACGGCCATTGAATGTACGGTTTCAGGATTGAATGGCAAATTTGATAATTGCGTAATTAGTGGCCAGAAAACAAGTACATAGAATTACCATCGTTCTTCAAGTGACTTTATCATTCTTTTATAAACTAAAGTGCATTCGTAAAATACAATGGGATTTTAAATTCGATTCTGCAGAAATAAAATTATACTTTATACATACAAGTTAAATTTATCGCTTATTCGTCAACGAGGCTCTATTGATGGTTTCTCGATAATATCAGTTAGAAGCGCAAAGCATCAGTGATTCTAAAATTTGATTAGGAAAATGGTATATTAATAAAATTAATATAAAAATATTCAACAGCAAGGACGGGTTTTACTGACAATATCTAATCAAAATCTACTAAGATATAAAACTAGCGGCATTCTAGTGATGTTATCCATCCAAGCAGTGATGGAACAAAACGTTTCTTTAATCGTGTTATGAAGACAGTAATAGAAACACAAGCCATTTACAACAACAGTGAATTTCCAATGAACGTATCTTTTGACAACAGATGAAATTATAAAACTATATGAAAAAAATATCGTTTTTGAAGAATGACAAATTTTAACATATACACAACTAGAAACCTGCAATATTTTAACCAAAGACCTCACTTTTATTTTCTTATAGCAATGAAGATTCTATCAGAATGTATTACGGCTGTATAACTAAACGATCACAAGATAATTTATTGTTAAATAATTATATCAAAATTAAATTTTTCCTTCACTGTGTATGAAAGAGAAGAACTGCCCTTGTTTAGTATCATCACTTGTACTATTCTGCCCTAAAATTAAAACTGCTGTATCTGCAAAATTTTCGAAATTAAGATATGTCACCTATTGGGCTCGTTAAACACTAATATACAAGTTACTGCAGTTTCAAAATGATTCTTCAATGTTTTCCATGAGTATTTAGGAGGTCCCATTTGCAGTATCTGCAAAATCAGTAGTAAGGCAAGGGAGTATCTACCATTTTTCTCAGTTTTGTATTTTTGCAGATACTGCAGTCTGCCATTTTGGGGCAGTGTTGTCAGACTAACAGGCGGGGTTGAGCGTTAAGAGAAGCAAATAAAAGTGAACTTGAAATTAAAATTGGGTTTTCTTTCTTATTAAAGAGAACTCCTTTTCCTTGAATAGTAAATGGCGCCACACTGAACTAGGTCGTTTAATTTCTTTCGTTTTATTTCCCTAAAGACAACACTTTTATTGTTAATTCTAGAGTTATCTACTGGTCTCGGCTTGGTGGTCGTATGTCGTGAGCTTGAGTGAACGAAACAGCTTAGTAAATATTAAAACTGGAGAGCTGTATAACTTTAGCCTTCATTTCCTGTGACTTTCCTGGTGAGTATATTGCAGCGCTGGAAACATTTACAGTTCTCTTTCTTCCATTTGCTACTGAGCTGATATATACTACACTAGTGTTATCCGAGACTTCCGATAATGGGGTTTAGCTATTTTTCATCTTGAGGGATCTGACCTTACAGTAGCTGCCTGATAACGAATGACACGGCCTATTGTCCGACAATCACTTTCTTTCTCTGCTCCTTGTATTATGCTTCTAACAGGCTGTCAGCTCGGCAATAGATAATATTGTTTATGATGTTCAAGCAGCTTTACCTGTTCTCATCTTCAATCTGCAAGGACTGAATGTGTATGCAGACATTCATAACTTTGTTCAAGAAACAATTAGATATATATACATGTGTGTGTGTGTGTGTTTAAATTAAGAAAATTGTCGAAATAAAAGAAATATAAGAAAGCATACCCCATATAATAATGGGAAAAATGCACGTTAAAGGCGAAGAAGAAGAAGAAGAAGAATAACTCCGTTGTTTCACTTTCCTTCGTGGCTTTTGCCTTTATTTATATATTCAACATTGCATTCTGTATTCCTTAAATAGCCAAAAACACACACACACACATATATATATATATATATATATATATATATACATATATATATATATATATCCACACATATACATATATTATTCTTTATGAATGACAAGATGCTCAAGTCACTGATGAATGATAGTAATTGTGAGTGCAAAGTAATGGGGTAAAAAATGGATTATGAATGGAGAGTGGAACGGCAGATGATTGCAGATGATATAGTGCTGATTGGGGCACGTGAAGAGAAAAACTCTGGAAATATTTGCGAGAGAAAGACAATAATAAATATGGTATTAGTATGGCGAATGAAAACCAGTAATTTGGAGCAATGAATGCCAATGAATGGAAGCGCATGATTCGCGTATTTGGGAGCACATATATTATATGGGATGACTTTAGGTGAAGTAAGGACGATAGCAGAGAACGTTCGAAATATCGAAGTCATACAGTAGTTAATAGTTGATGGTGGTTTGTTAAGCCAATTTTACTTTATGGAAGAGAAGTGTGGTTGTGGAATGAAGCATGAAAGAAAAATTCTGAAGCTGCTGAGGTAAACTGTAAGTTAAGTATACCTTAGTTTAACCAGACCACTGAGCTGATTAACAGCTCTCTAGAGAGGCTGGCGAAGGATTAGACTTATTTACATTGGCTAGAACCAATTGGTTTACCTAGCAGCAGGACCTACAACTTATTGTGGAATCCGAACCACATTATACCGAAGTAGTACTATCACCAGAAATAAATCCCTCTATTAACTTCATTGGCCGGGCGGAGACTCGAACTCGGGCCTGAGTGCTAGCCGGAACTCTACCGACTCGTCCAACGAGGAACTTTGGGATAAACTGTAGGCGTACCATATATGGTATAAGAAGAACTGAAAGGGTGAGATATATGGGCATGCGTAGAAGTGGAAATAATATATAAGATAGTTCTGTCGTGTGGAATAGGTTGGTGAAACGAGTATTAATTAGAAGCCATGCGAGGGATGACTCATAATATCCATGAGGCACGATATGTATGTGTGTGTGTGTGTGTGTGTGTGTGTGTATGGAGCGGCTGATGATGGGGAAGTTTTCTGCTCAGTGGGTTGGGTTCATCCATGTTTCATCAAGCAATGTATAAGTGTAGCAATAATAGTCGTGTTTTTTTCTTCCAGCAACCAATCCTGTTAGGAAAAACGGTCTGTTGAATTAATGAATAAATAAAATAAATATATATATGTATGTGTGTATATATATATATATATATATATATATATATATATATATATATATATATATATATATACCGGTATACATACACATACATACATATATTCCTACTTCTCGTGTTAGGCTTCAAAGACGGGACGGTTTAGATACAGATTCTTTAATTTGCAAAGTATTATTTAACAAGTACAAGCTTTCGAAGACATACAGTCTTCTTCATCAGGTACCAATGCATCGGTACCCGTTGAAAAAGACTTTATATTCGAGAGTTAGTAACTGATAAATTGTACTCTGTAAATTAAACAATCTGAATTCTCAACCACCTCTTCTCATTGAAGCCTAACAGTAAAGAATTATATGTACATGCACTGAAGTTGTGATTTTTGTAATATATATATATGTAGTATATATATATATATATATATATATATATATATATATATATATATATATAAAATTTATTTATATATACATGTATATTATATATATATATATATATATATATATAATATATATATATATATATATATATATATATATATATATATATATATATATATATATATATATAGCTCCTCATTGGACGGGTAGGTATCGCCTCAGCTAGCACTCTGCTGGTCCCAAGCGTTCGATTCTCGATCGGCCAATGAAGAATTAGAGGAATTTATTTCTGGTGATAGAAATTCATTTCTCGTTATAATGTGGTTCGGATTCCACAATGGCTGTAGGTCCCCCGTTGCTACGTAACCAATTGGTTCTTAGCCGCGTAAAATGAATCTAATCCTTCAAATAGTTCTAGGAGAGCTGTTAATCAGCTCAGTGGTGTGTTAAACTAAGGTATACTTATATATATATATATATATATATATATATATATATATATATATATATAATATATGTATATATATATATGTGTGTGTGTGTGTTATTATGTGTGTATACATATACACATATACATATACATATGTACTGTATATATATTATATATAACTGTGCCAACTGTCTTGCAATCACCTATTCAAGTACCGGCAAACCCTAAGATGCATAACCTCACTCCTCGGAGTATGCTGAACTTCAGCAAAACGTATTAGGACCAAGCAGATTAATTAGGAAATAGGGCAATTTACACTAAATTAGCATACGACCGCCAGGAAAAAAACCATGTCAATGAATAAGAAATGGAGCTAATGTATACTGAAGAAGTCGCAATAAAAGAATCACGAAACAAAAAAGCATTTCGAGCGAGTCTCGGAACACACGTGCAAAAGTTCTTACGTATCAATTAACGACTCGAGTTAATTATCCAGAATTTAATTAGATCTCTCTTTCCCTCTCTTTCTCTCCTTTTTCTTCTTCTTCTTCTTCCTCGAGAAAGACCAGAAAATTAAAAGGGTACGTCTCTGAATAACCAGTCTTCCTGACATTCACAAAATTCAACCGTATCGTCCGACTGCAAAGACGGTAATTACAGAACATGAAACATAAAAAAAAACAATACAGAGGATACATGAAAAACTAATTACGTCATAACAGTCTACATTAATGACCTAAGTAATGTTCTCCGTAAGACCACACACGTGAATTTCCCGTAAACCTAATACTACGGCTAGCGATGAAAGACTCCAACAAGCTACGTTACTCAAGGGGAGAGTGCAACTTGGGCCGCATCGGAATGGCGAGATGGTTGTTACTGTCAATTTTCCAAATCAACCAACCGTCATCAGAAGACGGCCTTTAGCTCGCACTCCTAAATAAGACGTAAAAAGGTCGGCAGTTACCATGCACTGATTTCTATGAAAATTGCGGTTAAAGTTTCATTTCCCTACTCATTAATTAGGGCATTATCTTGGTTAACTATAGTCCTGGGTCAGGACCAAAGTTTACTCGTAGAATTGAACTGAATCGAACTGAATATAGAATTCAGGCCAAAGGCCAAGTGCTGGGACCTACGAGGTCAACCAGCGCTGAAACGGAAATTGACACTAAAGGGCTTGACAGGTATAACACGAGGAAAACCTGGCAGTTGCACCATGAATCAATTGTTAGGAGAGGGTGGAAAGTAGGATGGAAGAAAGAGAATATGAAAGGAGGTACAGTAAAAGGAACGAAAGGGGTTGCAGCTAGGGCCGAAGGCACGCTGCTAAGAATCTTAATTAATGCCTACGGTGCACCGCATGAGGTGCACTGACGGCACTATCCCCCCCTAAGGAAAGTTTACTCGTAGAGAAATGAGGGTTGTTAGATCCGCGTCATCAGCTACGTAACGATTTAGATATATCAGTGTAGGTCCTAATTACACATGCACACTTTGGTAGGTTTTAGAGCCTCCTTTTGACCTGCTGTTCAATGCTGCCAAGGGATTTCACTATAGGGAGGTCAGGGTCAATCACTCACCATTCTGGGGAATCACGTCTTCACCAAAACTACTTCCTGGCTTTTTTTCCCCCCCTAAAAGACCGGCTCTAGGGACAACATAATGACCATATTTAGCCCAAACTACATGAAAGATAGAAAATTAAAGACGGTTAAGTAAAAAAAAAATAATTTGGATTAACCTCGAAAAGATAAGAGACAAAGAAAATAACAAAAAAAGACCTTCCTCAGAAAAGATGGAAGATTATCAGGAACTGGAAAAACGGAAATGAGAAAAGAATTCCAAAGCTTTGCAGAAGCGAGAAAGACATGATCAGTGAAACGACTCTGGCTAGTTTGAGGGGTACGTTGTGCATTTTCATAAATGATTTTAGCTTAAATTTACAAAAATGAATTATCAAAATTAACACATTCCTGTTTGGACAAAATAATATTAGGGGCACGAAGTTATTTCTTATTCAAGAAGAATTTCTCTCGAAAATCTATCCCAGACTTATCTGCCTTGTAAAACTGATTTCTGTAAGAGAGAGAGAGAGAGAGAGAGAGAGAGAGAGAGAGAGAGAGAGAGATAAATTACCGAGAGTGAGAGCAGGAGAGGAAATGAATTCTGGATAGAGAAAGAGAGACCGGAGGTGAACAGGAAATGACAATTTCCAATTCGAAGCGAGTAAGAATGTATTAGACAACGGTGCTCAAGACGGACGTTAAATTTATGTCACATCATTACTGAAGAAGCAGTATTTTACGGGCGGTGTTCCACCTCCTGGCAGAGGCGCTCCTCGCTCAGGCCTCAAGCATGAGGAAGCTCTTCCTAAGGATACCAAAAATTCTGAATAAATTGGGATATTACGGCCCTACGCCTACAGAAGGGCCAACAATATGAAAAGGATTATTGTCCTTCCTCGAGAGAATTCGAGAAAAGAAGGACGCTGAGAAGTATTTTCGATCGAGGACCAATAATTAGTGAATGAAATGGAATATGAAAATTAGGCCAAATGCCAAGCTCTGGGACCCATGAGGTCATTCAGCGATGAAAGGGAAATTGGGAGTAAAGGTTTTAAAGGCGTAACAGGAGGAAAACTTCGCAGTTGCATTATGAAAGAACTGTTAGGAGAGGGTGGAAAGTAAGACTGAAGAATGAGAATGTGAAGGGAGGTACAGTAAAAGGAATGAAAGAGGCTGCAGCTAGGGACGAAGGGTTAGCGCGTCCAGAAGGACTTTCTATGTCAAGAGTCACCCTATTCCTCTGCGATCCTTTCTATTGTCTCCCTTTATATATATATATATATATATATATATATATATATATATATATATATATATATATATATATATATATATATATATATCAACTTCGTCCCAGCAGTGAGTCAATTATTAATATTTCATTTGACTTACCCACTTCACCGCGAATATGATGGAAATGATGAGCACCTGAGAACGTCTTTCATTAAAATTAAATTTCTGACTCACATCGGGACCGAACCCCGCTCTTTCAAATGAGAGGCCAGGGTATTAGCAATTCACCTACATAAGTCATACAAGAAGTTGGAACCTAAGTACCCCATACCTGAGGTCTTTACCGGGCAGGCCACCGGCTATCATACCAGCGAATTTTACCCAACTTCCCGACCCCGCAGTGAGCCAATTGCTAACATTTCATTCGATTTACCGTGAATATGATGGAAATAATGAACACTTGAGAACGTGTTTCATCGAAATAGGTTTCTGACTCACATCACAGCCCTTCTCGAGATTATTAAAGTTCTGTGACAGAAGAATATCACCAAATGGATACTTTTATAACAAGTTCATGATATCCATTACAGCCGTTCCTGAAATGACAGCAAACACCTACATAAAAAAAAAAAAAACAATGAGACCTTTGGAAATTTAAAAGCTTCTTATGTGGCTACATTTTTGAGGGACCTTGGTCGAGGAATGCACCCTCCTAAGCGGTCTTGTTTCGTTATTCTTTTTTCTTCATTTGTGGCTAATTCTAAAAATCATATATAAAAGTTTTACTCGTTTCCTTATCTTCGATCTATGCCTTACTTTTGTAGGTAAGGTGTCTGGTAAGTTCATGACCTTTTGACCTGGTGTTGAAGAATTAACGTACATAATAATAATAATAATAATAATAATAATAATAATAATAATAATAATAATAATACAGTTTCTGTTTTCGATAAAAATGAGTTCGCATATTAGTACAAAAACAAAAATATTTCTCATTTCTCTTGGTGGCGTGTGATAACCACTTTTCCCGTCTCCCAAAACGAATTCTTGAAGAGGGGCGAAAACTTTCTTAAATTTCCTCCTGGAATCAAAATATTAATCAAAGAATGGGTTTTGAGTTATATATATACATACATATATATATACATATATATATAATATGCATATATTCATTTATGTGTATGTATATATATATATATATATATATATATATATATATATATATATATATATATAATATATATATATATATACGAGTATATATATAGAAACGATCAACACACAATCACGTGTGGAACACATCAGGATCGAACCCAACTTCTTTCAATTGAAAGACAAGACCGCTTGTTGGCAGCGGTCTTGTACCTGGGTTCGATCTGATGTGAGTCCGAAATATATAGATATATATATATATACATATATATAGCATAAAGTCTCATATTCTCGAACACGACACACCGCCCGTTAAAAGTTTTTTCTTCTATTTCACATCAAAATGCGTACAACAATCACAAGCCCAAGTGAAACATCATCAATCAGCCAGACACTTATCACACGTGAATTATTCTCCAAAGGCAATAAATTTTCACGCGCAGCATCACCAGAAGCATTTTGTATATATCTGCTGCTTAAGGAGAAGCTGGCGGATGGACGGACCTTTATTCCTTCCACATACTCGCCCTCCGGCTTCCGATAATGACAGCCATTACTATCGCGGCCATAAATAACATAACAATATACGATAAGACACTCGGATGCAACGCGCATACTTAGTCGTCGTCTCGGCAATGCCTGAGTGTAACTAATTATGTCAATGAAAATTTTATTTATATATACATATATATATATATATATATATATATGTATATGTATATATGTTTATATATATACATATATATATAAACATATATATATATATATATATATATATATATATATATATATATATATATATATATACATATATATATATATACACACTACAATATATATTTTAATCATATATATATAATATATATATATATAAAAATTATAAATATATACTGTATATATATAATGTATATATATATACATACACACATATATATATACACAAATACATGCATACCTGTTTACATACATGCATACAAGACAACAGTCACTACACAACGCACAGCTGGCTATGTTGTATACAAACCTTGAGCCTGCCCTAAGAACTGCGGCTTCTCCGTCTTACTCTCTTCCGTATAGCATTTCAAACTTATACTGTTATCAACCTGTCGTTCTCTCCACATGAACAGACCACCAAAAGCACCACTATCCTTTTTAAAACCCTCCTTTGTTGCTATTTTCTTTACATTTCCGTCAGTTCAATTCTTACGCCATACATTTGAAGTAAAAATTTAATTTATGCATCTTCTATCTTCTATCGGAAAAGCATTCGACAGCCACATTTCAATCTAAAATGGAGAAGGCTTAACAATCCCTTCGTGTACCGTACCTTTTGGTTTTATTGAACTCATTATATAATATACATATTATATATATATATATATATATATATATATATATATATATATATATATATATATATATATATATATATATATATATATATATATATATATATATATATATATATATATATTAGATTTGAAAACTAAAAGCTGTGATTGTTTCAGTTCAGTGAAACATTAAAGCGACAGAAGAAAGATAAATACAAAGAATAAAGGCCTCATTAGGAAAACATTCATAAATGTAATGCTATTTAAGTGCACGCACAGGCACACCCAAATACACAGCGGAACATACACACACAAATTTATTGTATATATTTCAGTATATTTGGGTCTGCGGAATTACACAAACACACACATATATATATATACATATATATACATAATGTATATATATGAATATATATATATATTTTTTCTGATTCTTTCTCTTGTGTAGGCATTCTTGTAGGAAATTTTCTACAAGAATGCCTACAGGAACATGTATATAATATATATCTATAAAATCTCGCAGACCCAAATCTACTCAAATATATGCAATAAATATGAAGGTCCGTTTAATAACACCATCATAAAAAATCTTATTATTTTACAAGGAAAGAAACCCAGTTATAGAAATTAAAGAAAAACTACTGGAAAAGGTGGAAAAGGAGCAAATACTTAAACAGACGCGAAGGACAACGGAACAAGAACAAATTTCATTCATTTTTAAACAATTATTTCAAATATGCAAACAATCCGATCTCACCTTCAAAGAATTCAACGCGCACATTCAAGCAGTAAGGGAAACTAAGCGAAAGGTGATAACAAACAACAAGCGAATAAAGAAACATGAACACACACATTAACAACAGACTTAAAAGAGAGTAAAACCGAACAGCAAGAGCAACCCAGCTCACGAGCAACACAAAGCAAGCGAAAGAAAGGCAAATAAAGCGAGGCACGTGAAGCTGATAAATCTACCGAGTGCAACAGATATATCCATAAGCAGCCAACATTTGCAACCGGGGACTCGTCCTGCATACTAAGAGGAGGAGATGGAATCCCTTATGACATAGAGGGTATAACCTTTCAAGATTAGAGGCCTCGCAACAATGAAAAACCTCCAGTTACAGCGATGCAAATCAAAACAAACCGACCTGCATTTCATGTACAGTGAACTCGCGGGTGATTTAGCGCTGGCTATCACCTGTATAGTCGTTTGTGTATAGTTTCAAGGGCTCTTTCACGATCGTAAAGATGTGCTTCACTGTGGGAAGGAAACTGGCAAATGACACGAGTTCCCAATTTCGCTGGATGTTTAGCAACAGCGGATTAACGGGAGGAATATATGAGACCAGTATTATGCTGATTAATAAATTATGCTGTGCGTTTACTCCAGACGAATGTAAATCGATGTATTTATTAATAAGAAACAAGTCAAATGAAATGAACTGAAACAGACAGCTTCACAAGGCAGAGTGTCGCACGTGAAAAGAAAGATAAAAAAAAAAAATTTAGAACTGACCATATATACAATAAATAATAGTATATAAGCAGTACATAAACAATCAACATACGATTTAAATCTGGAAAAGGGATCAGCACAGGAACTCAAACATAAGACTGCGTGGAAAACCATGGTAAAGAGGATCTGGCACCGTTCAAATTTAAAGAACGTCTGTTATATGGTCACCATACTTGTAAAGCAACACCATACTTGTAAGGCAACCAACAGCAGCATCTACAGTTGGAGAAACACACACTCTCCAACCAAATGAATACAATATGTGCTTTAAAATAATGAATAGAAAAGGCAAAAGGTTTCTCGCAGAATACAATAACCACACAATACGAAAGGGCAACAATAAATAATAACAATTAACTATAATAAATAACTACAAATAACTACAATTACTATAGGCAAAATCCATTACAAACACCTTCCTCTCCTTGGTTTTCGAGGCCCACGTTTAAAGATAATTACCAGGAAAAGTGACTGAACGCATATATTCCTACACGGTAGCTGGACGCATACTTTCAGCGCAAAGTACTTCCTTATTTAACAGATAATCCTTAAACAAACTTACAGTAAAAACTAAGCTTACTCTCACTCTTCAATCTGAAATGACGGTTACCGACACTTATGTATTCATTCTAGACGATATTCAACCATCATCATAGCCACAGTTCGCGTTTTCGTTGATTTTCAATTACGGCACTAGAGGTCTCCATTCTCTAGTACCATTCTGCCTGAATTCCATTTAGATCTTGGTCCTTTTCTAAGCTGGTCTCCATGACTGTCTTGGCTTTACCACTGCAGCATCCTGCCACTTCAATAGCTATCTGTTCTTTAGCCACTTGTCCTCTCCCTTTCCAATTATGTGTCAATGCAATGCTGTTAGATGGACAAATGAAAATTTGACTAATTACTGTGCATGTATAAAATTCATAAGCATAAACTTGAGTTTTGAAATATATGCAACTGGCTTCTTGTTGTGATGCTAGTAAATGACGTAAATATCTGTATCGCGTCTTTTAATCTTATAAACTAAAAAAATAAAAAAATATTCGGGTAAACAATTTCGCCGTTGGAATTACTGTCGTAGAAAATCCTGCCAATTCAGTTCACAGCAAAAGAATGCTGCCGTAGGAATCTTTGCTACTAGGAAACT